>NW_016820640.1:699429-719899 GCF_001698545.2 Rhinopithecus bieti | reverse complement strand
AAAAAAAAAGCTTATTTATAAGTATATAAGATTGTTCAAATGGCTTTTCAGTTTTGTGTTTGAGAGTTTCACTAAATTCCTAATGCTTAGAAAGGACCAGTTAATGGCATCACACCTTTTGTATTTCTCTGTATGAAGCTTGCAAAGACTTCTACAGCCTTCCCTCTGCAGAAGAGTACATTCAGGGCTTTTGGGAATTGTATCCTGGACAGGCTTGAAGTGAAGGGAGGTAAAGAAGAAGCTGCCAGTCAGGCCCAAGGGTTTTGTTCATCACAAGGATAATGTAAAAGGCAACCATCAGCCTTGCTGATGAGGCTCCTTGATTCATCTCTTAGAACGCTATTAGGACCCATCTGTTTGACTGCCCCTTCCATCCAGAGACCACAGGGAACAGTTCTGCAGTTACTAGTTGTACAAAACATTACTCTGATTCTGAATTTGACAATCCATGAGTCACAGACCCAACACATTTGGGACATAGAAGCTTTGAGTCTCAAGATTTAACACAGACTTTGAATTATATTTTATTTGCATCTTCAATATCTTCTTGGGTTAATGTGAGAGCTTTTGTGGAAGACATTATAAATTCTTTGTTATATATGCCAGTAGTGTTTTTTAACAAAATGAAAATCACTATTTCCAAAAATAATTATGAAAGAGCTAAAACGGGGCTCAGTCAGTGACTGTAAAGTGCAACACTATTATTTTACAACTGAGGGCATTCAGCAGAGTCTTGATTTGCTCAAAGTTGTACTATGTTATGTTAGGTTTCAATGTCAGATTTACTTTGACGACTTAGTAACAAGTCATTCCTACCTTCCTATCTACGAACCTTCTTATCATCAGCTCTAACAGTTGTAAAGAATACCTCAATAGTTTAACATTCCTTTTTTTTGGAACACTATTAAACTATTCCTACTTGAAATCAAGGTGTAATTTGAATGAATTTGAATTTGTTTTCAAATTATTTATCAAAAACAAGCAGAATGATCAGGATTAAGGGTTCAACTAAATTTAATCAATCCAGATAAGAATTGTATAATTTTTTGTCAAAGACGCAGCAAAGGCTAATTTTATTAATTAAATTAGGATAGGTTGTAATGTGTAAAGTAGTGATGGTTTATATTCAACACACAATATTACAATTATTGTTAATGACAAAATTCTCCTTTAATCTATACAGAACACATGAATAAAGGAGGGTCGTTCATCCGGCAATCAGTTTTCCTAGTCATTTGTAAATAGAACACAGTACCCCAATTTCCTTTAGATACTCCAATTCAGAAAGTAACAGACCCATGGTAAAATTATGCTACTATATTAATATATTTTTATATGTTAATTCATCTATGAAATAAAATAGGTCCTTTATTTTTCTGATATTATAAGACAGAACAACTCCTACATTTTAGCTCATTGTCCAGATGATAATGATCCAACTCTTTTGACAGTAAGGTAAAAACAAAACTCTTATATACAGTTTTTTTTTGAAAATATGAAATTCTCACTTAAGAAAAGACAGTTTATAAATGTATGCATGTGTGTGTGTGCACACCTTTACATATCTAAACTTTCCAATTTTCAGTTTCTATTAAAACGATAACTATATATAAAACATGGGTCAAAAATGAGATATTATAACAGCCTTCCTCTACAAAACTCACTTTAATAACAATATACCATGAATTGTTGTAATTGTTATAGAATTAAGAATATGAAAGACAAGTTATAAGCCAAACCGGTGTTCTCATGAACTATATATCAGATTTTTGTACTTATATATTAAATAGTCATTTCAAATTTTTTGAAGAAACATTTTGTTGGGTTTTCTACAAAATTAAACATTTGAAAAAATCTTTTAAGACCTAGAAACAGTGAATAACATTTCTTATTTAAAATTTTTTTATCAATACATAATAATTATATATATTTATTGGCTACATGTGATTTTTTATTATTGCACTTTATTTTTAAAAATAACATATAATTGTACATATTTATGAGGTACATAGTGTTGTGTACGTACATATAGTGTATAGTGATCAGATCAGGGTAATTAGCATATCCAACATCCCAAACATTTATCATTTTGTTGGGAACATTCCTCCTTTTTGCTATTTAAAATTACATAATATATTGTTGATAACAATAGTCATCTTATTGTGGTATAGAACCCTAGGACTTATTCCTGTTGTCTAGTTGTAATTTTATAGTTTTTAAAATTTTTCTATCATTCCCTTTCTCCTAACCTTCCCAGTCCATAATATCCTGTGTTCTACTTTTTACTTCCTTCTAAACCTGGATATTTCATCATACTACCTGACTTCAAAATGCACTACAAAGTTATGGTAACCAAAACAGTATGGTACTGGCATAAAAATAGACACATACAACAATGGAACAAAACAGAAAACTCAGAAATAAATCCATACATTTACATCCAACTGATTTTATACAATGGCACCAAAAATACACATCATGGAAAGGACAGTCTCTTCAATAAATGGCTCTGGGAAACTAAATATCCACATGCAGACAGCGGGGTGAAACTAGACCTCATCTTTCACCATTTAGAAAAATCAAATGAAAATGGATTCAAGATAACTGTAAGATCCCAACTATTAAACTACCAGTGAAAACTAAGGAAAAGCTCCATGACATTGGTCTGGACATGAATTTTTCGAATAGACCTCAAAGGCACAGGCAATAAAAGCACAAATAGACAAATTCTATTACATCAAACTAAAACCTTCTGCACAGCTAAGGAAACAACAGAGTGAAGAAACAACTTACAGAATGGGAGAAAGTATTTGCAAACTGTGTATCTGACAAGGGCTAATTTCCAAAATATGAGCAACTCAAACAACTCAACAGCAACAACAACAACAAAAACAAAAAACAAAAAACAAAATCAACAATAACAACAACAAAAAAAAACCCTATTAAAAATGGGCAAAAGACCTGACTAGACATTTCCCAAAAGAAGACATACAATCAGTATATATATATATATATATATATATATATATAGCTCAACATCACTAATCATCAGGAAAATGCAAATCAAAACCACAGTAAGGTATTCACTTCAACCCACTTAGAATGGCTATAAGCAATAAGACAAAAATTAACAAATTTGGTAAGAATGTGGAGAAGGGAAAACTGTTATATACTGTTGGTAAGAATGTAACTGAGTACAGCCACTGTGGACAACAATATGGAGATTTCTCAAAAACTTAAAAAGAAAACTATCATATGATTCAGCAATCTCATAACTGGGTATGTATATTCAAAGGAAAGGAAATCAATATGTCAAAGAGATTCTGCACTTCCATGTTTGTTGCAGCACTATTCACAAAAGCCAAGATGTAAAATCAACCTAAGCGACCAATTATGAATGAATGGATAAAGAAAAAAATGTAAATATACATAATGCAATACTATTCATCCATAAAGCAGAATAAAAACCTGTCATTTGTTGCAACGTGGATGAATCTGGAGGACATTATATTAAATGAAATTACACAGGTACAGAAAGACAAGCACCACAAATGAAATTACACAGGTACGGAAAGACAAGCACCACATGACCTTGCTCATATGAGGAATCTAAAATAGTCAATCTCATAAAAGCAGAAAATGGCATAATGGTTACCAGAGGCTGGGGAGGGGAAAGCATGGGAGATAGGAAGAGATCGGTCAAAGGGTACAAAGTGACAGTTAGGAACAATAATTTCTGGTGTTCTATCACACAGTTGAGTGACTATAGCTAGTAGTAATGTATATTTCAAGAAAGGATTTTAATGTTATCACTATAAAGAAACAATAAATGTTTAAAGTAATGGATATACTAATTTATTTGATTTGAGCCTTATACAATGTGTACATTCACTGAAATATCACACTGTACCCCATAAATATGTACAATTATTATTATGTGAAAATTCTAAATAAAATAAAAATGTACAAAACTGGATATTTCACATATTCACAAATTTGTTCATAAATTAATATCAAATTAACCCAATAAACATATATTTGGAATCTAAATATACTGGCTTTCTAAATATATTATTTTGGAGTTGAGTCTATTTCTTAGTTTATATGAGGTTTAGATTAGAAAGTATAATAAGCTGGGAAAAATCATTTAAAATTAGCAATCTAAATTAATGGCTTCACATTTTACAGAACCTACAAATATGTATGGTAAAATGAGTCTTCCGAACATGAACACTTTATAAAATGGTGGCAGAGATCATTTGAAATGATCAAATATATTTAGCACTTCGACATAAAATATATCACAATAACATGCTCTGCAATATTAAACACTTCATTAAATGATTGAATTCTGGGTTTCTTCCAGTGTTCTAATTGGCACTGTTCCTGTTTTCTTCATTTATTTCAGCCACTTCATGGTTCTTGCCAAAAATCTCTAAATTGAAGTGTCTGAGACTTAGAATCAATCTAGATTTGAACAAATGTGTTACCACCTTTAATTTATGGTGTTAATTGGGTTATTAATTTCCTAAATCTACTTTTGCAGATAAAGATTTGCTAACATACAGCCATTTAAGAAAACCTAGAAGGGAAGGCTATGTCTGAGGCTTATTTCCAGCTTTCAAAAATAAAAAAAAGAAGAAGAAGAAGAAAGAAAATGAATAGCAATGCCATTTTCCTCAAGGTTACTCATTTATGCAAACATTATAAATCCTGTTTAAAACAAATAAAGAAACATATATGTTCATCATCCTGTTGGAAGTGGAGACTCTGATTATATTACCTGATCTTACAGAAAGGCGGGGAACTACTCCTTTAATAAGCTCAATAGAGAAAGGAAGAGAATGATGAGCTCAATAGAAAAAGGAAGAAAATGATAATCTGGAACATTTCCTTTATTCAGAAAACCTCTGACATCTTAAATCATAAAGATGTTCTTCCAAGACTCCCTGGGATCTATACCCTACCATTAGTGTCAGCTGCATAGAAGAATGGCACATTTTTTATTGTGATGTGGTGTGGCTTTGCAAGATTTCCCCCTTCTAATACTCATCACCTATATGTGCTTACACACACACACACACACAGAAACACAAACACACACACACAAACACACACACACAGACACAAACACACACACACAAACACACACACACACAAACACGCACACACAAACACAAACACATACAAACACACATAAAAACATACACTCACACAAGCACACACACGAGGCTGAGGAGTCAAAGGACTATCTCCTGCTTCCTTAAAATTTGAGGTTCTACAACAGATTGTGTGCACTTTAGTGAGTTAACTACTTACACGACTCTTAGTGGGGATTACCTTTACATGACACTGTGAGAAATGAGGGAACACTGATTCCTTTTTTTTTTTTTTTTTTTTTTTGAGATGGAGTCTGTCACCCAGGCTGGAGTGCAGTGGCACAATCTCGACTCACTGCAAGCTCCGCCTCCTGGGTTCACGCCATTCTCCTGCCTCAGCCTCCCCAGTAGCTGGGACTACAGGCGCCCGCCACCACGCCCAGCTAATTTTTTGTATTTTCAGTTGAGACGGGGGTTTCACCGTGTTAGCCAGGATGGTATTGATCTCCTGACCTCGTGATCCTCCCGCCTTGGCCTCCCAAGGAATCTATCTTTTAAATAAAATATGGTAATCTTTTTTTTTATTATTATAACTCAAATCCTTCACTCAATCAACCAATGACTACCACATTCCTCTACAATCAAAAGTGTGTAATCTTCACCTCCAATTGACATCTATTAGTAAGCATATTGATCAAATGAAATCAAAATTTAATGTTTAATTCATATTTCACAAATGGATAAACATAGCACAGTAAAATATCATTGAAATAGAAAAATATTGGAATGAGAGGAATATGGTGCCCTGGGAGCTTAAAACCTAATGTCCAAAACTAACTAGATCCAGTGTCTTTTGAAATACCAGTGTTATAATAACCTACAAGATCAGGAAGTTTTTAGAGAAGAATGTTCGATTTATAGAAATTCATTCTCTCCTCATGTATGCAGACTTCTGTTGAATGCATATGGAGGGTCAGGCATGAAACTAGCATAATTTCATTTACAGATACAATAAATAAAATGGTATGAAACAGGCCGGGAGCGGTGGCTCACACCTGTAATCCCTCAGCACTTTGGGAGGCCAAGACGGGTGGACCACCTGAGGTCAGGAGTTCTGGACCAGCACGGCCAACATGGCGAAACCCTATCTCTACTAAAAATACAAAAGTTAGCCAGGTGGGATGGCATGAGTCTGTAATCCCAGCTACTCGGAAGGCTGAGACCAGAGACTCACTTGAACCCGCGAGGCAGAATTTGCAATGAGCCAAGATCATACCACTGCACTCCAGCCTGGGCAACAGAGCAAGACACCATTTCAAAAAAAAAAAAAAAAAAAAAAGGTATGAAACATTTTAATATTACTTAAGAGTAGAGTCCAACTGAAAGTTGAGTAGAATTCAAATTTAATATTTGGCGAAGAAGATAATTAAAATATATCAGGAAATAGACCTGTGTGAAATATTTTAAGACACTGCCATCTGTAGTGAAAAGTTATATTACACTTTATGTACTTGTAAACAAAATGATTCTGGTGCCCTTGAAATACACATATAAATACACATTCCCAATGGGTTCCACATGTTGCTCAACACTAATTACATACATTGTTTTATTTACACAAACTAAATAAGAAGTCTCATTAGCATTAGATTAAATCTGTGAACCAGTCTTTGTCTTTGTTCCTTTTCTCAACTATGTAAGACACTACTGTCCTTCAACGACATTCAATTTACCCATAAAAAAAAAAATAACTCTTTAAAAGAATGTGCTACTATATTACTTTCCATCTCAGAACTAAGAGTGCTCTCGAAAGTCAGTCAATTGGGGTATAATGATGATGATTAACTCTCAAGCCAAGTGGTAGTTTCCAAAAGGAGAGAGTTATACCACAGAATTAAAACAAAATAAAATTTGAGCTTTCACTTAATGTAAATGAAATTTAAATTTAGATTGAATATTACCCTAGAATTATCAAATATGACTTTCAAATGAATAGTCACATTTCTTAGGCAACTCCATAAGGACTGACTTTGCTGACAGTTATAGCTAATGCCATCTATTACTTTTTAAACACACCTTTGGAAATCTTGGTTTATAAGTATTTAAAATAACCTGTCAAACTTGGTTATTTTATTTCATTAATGATGCATCTTCTGAATAGTTGTTTGAATTTAATGACTTAATAAGTATATGTATTAGATTCTCAAGTAATATAAAATAAAGTAAGCTATTAAAACTAAACACATAATGAAAATTTAAATTCTCTGAATGTTAATTAAAAACATTAACAATTTCTTTGTAGACAATTGCAAACATTTTGGGGTTCTTACATAAACAGATACGATATATTTTTTTCCTCTGGCGCTTTTCACTATATATATTACCATCCATCTTGTTAGGAGGAGACACACTCACATAGGCATATATTGAAATATATATACATTCACAAATGTGCATGTGTATATTTCCACTATACACACACCTACATATATATTTATTAGATACAGAAGACCTGGGCTCTCATTTCATCTTGGAACTCTGTACCTTCAATGGGACCAAAACACTTGGAGCCTCAGTTTTTTAAGGTATATACATGGGGTTCCCATATCCTGCCTACTTCACATGGCTTTTATGAGCATCTAATGAAGAACTGTATTTGAAAGCACTTGATAAATAAGGTCAAAACTATGAACTAACTAAATAATATGAGGCTTATATGCTAGTCCTGATATTTTATGTTCAACATATAGCACCTAATAATAAAAAGGAGAAATTCATGAAGCACTCTTAACTATATACACACAAATGTAGATTAAATTTAAGGATCAAAACACCATGAAGCTAAAGATTCTCTACACCATACTGTGCTTTTTGTTTGAGAACTGCAATAGCAAAATAGCTACTCACTTTATCAGTGATATTTTCAGTAGAGAAAGGGTTATTATAGAGATGAAGGTTAGGGTGGAAGTGGGGAAGGAGGTTGGGCATGTGAGTTGGGAAGGTCTTTATCCACACACTTTCACCTAGACTGACAGATATCACAAATAGGAATGTAGTGCACGTTGGAAAGACAGGAAAGCAAAACTAAAATAAATAAAAGTTGAAAATTATATCATTAGATTTTATATACACCTTAAAATGAAAACAGATGGTACAGGGGACAAGGTAACCTTGAATGACCTAAATGATATCATTCTAATAAATCATACAATTGTTTTTAATAGCTGCTTCACATTAATATTTAACTATAAATCCATGTCAGATTATGGGACTCTATAATGGTGGCATAAAATCTAAACTTGTCTTCTCCAACTGTCCACTTGCTGAGACAGCATTATTATATACAAGAAATAGTTTTATGAATGCATATTTACTATTTCTTGAGTCTAACTATGGTAATTATTAATAGCTTCAGTTTATAGCTTTCAATGCTCTTACAAGCTGACAAAATACAAATATATCTCTAGCTGGGACTTCTCTCCTAAATTCCACACTCCAAGTAAATGCCTACTAAAAATTGCCACATACCCTAACACATCCAGATATGGCTTGTGATTCTCCACAAGCCCTTAAGCCTACATTACTGCATTCATCCTTGTATTAGTCTCTTTTCATATTGCTGATAAAGACCGGAGATGGGGAAGAAAAAGAGGTTTAATTAGACTTACAGTTCCACATGGCTGGGGAGGCCTCAAAATCATGGCAGACAGCAAAGGGCACTTCTTACATGGCAGCAGCAAGAGAAAAATGAGGAAGAAGCAAAAGCAGCAACAATCTGATAAACCTATCAGATCTCGTGAGACTTACTCACTATCAGGAGAATAGCACGGGAAAGACTGGCCCCCATGATTCAATTACGTCACACTGGGTCCCTCCTACAACACATGGCAAGTCTGGGAGAAAAAATTCAAGTTGAGATTTGGGTGGGGCACAGCCAAACCATGTCAATCCTCAACTTAGATAATTGCAACTCTATATTCCCAGTTACTCAGGCTAAAAAGTTTGCAGTCATACCTAACCCCACCTCACCCACTAATAAAAACTTTGGCTCTATCTCCAAAATTTATTTCTTGCTTTTCAACACCTGCTAACAACCTGGGCCAACACATTACCATCTTACTTGTTGAAAAGCAGATTTCCAACATATCTTACTAAAACTGCCCAGCTTTCTGTCCTCATATTCTCAATTTAGCAGCTAAACTGATGCTGTTAAATGGAAATTACGGCCGGGCACAGTGGCTCACACCTGTAATCCCAGCACTTTGGGAGGCCGAGGCAGGCAGATCACGAGGTCAGGAGATCAAGACCATCCTGGCTAACACAGTGAAACCCCGTCTCTACTAAAAACACAAAAAAATTAGCCGGGCCTGGTGGTGGGCACCTGTAGTCCCAGCTACTTGGGAGTCTGAGGCAGGAGAATGGCGTGAACCCGGGAGGTAGAGCTCGCAGTGAGCTGAGATCGCACCACTGCACTTCAGCCTGGGCGACAGAGCGAGACTCCGTCTCAAAAAAAAAAAGAAAAAAGGAAAGAAAAAAAAAGATGAAAATTACATGTCACTTCTCTGCTCAAAACTTGTAATGGTGTACTAACTCATTCAGAATACAAGTCATTTCCTTAAAGCCAGTAGGCTTGACAAAACTTCCTCCTGTTGCCTTTATTTTCTCTTCTATTAGTATTCTTTCTGCTTCCTCTGCTCTACCCATAAACAACCTCTTGTGTCTTCACAGACATACCAGGATCACTCTTCCAATCCCAGAACCCAGGTAATTTTTTGTAATGTACATCATTGGCAAATTAATTTATTTGTTAAATAATCATGACATCCACTAGAAAAACAGATGAATTTAACCATTCTTGATGAACAATTAAAAATCCCTGATCTGTGATCAAATCAACTCTTAAATGGAAAGACGAATAGTACCAATTCAGGAAGTTGAAATTCTGGATTTTTGCCTTCTTTCCAAATACAGTTATTCAACATTATGACTTGTTATATACAAAGTTGATCAGTTCTATCCTCTTATTAAGTGACATCATCAAAACTCATTTAAACCTTAAAAATAAATGTGCTATCAGTCATGTTATTTTTATCAGGGGAAGAAATCCAAGTTACTCCAAGGTTACCATGTTGAATCCATATGCGTCTGCAGCAACTTCAATTCTTGCCTCCTCAGAAGAAAGAATCCAACTGAGGGCATAAAGCAGAAAAAGAGATGGAGACAACTTTCAGAGAAGAAATGGAAGTGTATTTAAAAGACATTAGAACAGGAAAGAAAGGGAAGAACCCCTGGAATAGATCCAACTGGGTGCTTGAAGGTAAGAGGGAATAAAAAAGGAGAAGCTTTAACCTTGATCCTGGTACTTTATAGGCTCACCTCTTTCCCATGATTCTTCTCTTAGGGTGGGCTTCCCGCATGCACAGTGCCCTCCTTATCCTTGGGAATTGGGCACATGCAGTGTGTTTAGGGAGTTATATGCATGCCCATGTAAGGCTTTCTTCCTTTTTCCAGTGGAGTGTACCTGGAACACCATACTTCATCAATTCTGTCTCTTAATATGCATGCCTAGGAAGTTGCTTCCCCCTGAGTCCTGACACTTCAATGTTAACAGATGTGGACCCTTAGAAAATGGCCTATCCCTGGCACTGGCTGTCAATTTACCACTTTTAGACAGGCGATGTAATAACTGCCAAACCATCACTTGACATTTCTAGTAGGTGATGGTGGGGGGAGAACCCTCTCCTTCCCCATTTAAGCCTATCTATCTACCTATAACACTATTACTATATTTTTAATTGAACTTATTTACATAAATGTTCTATTTAGTAGATGTATTAGTCTGTTTTTGCACTGCTATAAAGAAATGCCTCAGACGTGGCAATTTATAATGAAAAGAGGTTTAACTGACTCACAGTTCTACATGGCTGGGGAAGCCTCAGGAAACTTACAATCATGGCAGAAGGCAAAGCGGGCATGTCTTACAGGGCAGCAGACAAAAGAAGTAAAGTGCAAGCATGGGAAAAATTGCCATCTTTAAAACCATCAGATCTCATGAAACTCACTATCATGAGAACAGCATGGGGGGAACTGCCTCCATAATCCAATCACTTCCCTCCCTCGACACGTGAGGATTACAGGTCCCTGCCTGGGCATATGGGGATTACAATTCAAGATGAGATTTGGTTGAGGACACAGAGCCAAACCATATCAACAGAGATACAATAGAAACTTGTTTTTTTAAAAAAAGAAAGTAGTGAAGATACACTGAGAAACTCTAAAACAAATTAAATGAAGTTAATCTCTTATGTAAACTTTCAAAGCAGTTATAAACACTTTAACCAGTCAGCTGAAATGAATCATACAAACTCCAATCAAGAAGACAATGCTTCTGGTCAATGATCTTAGCTCCAAGATCTCTTTGTACCAACAACACATGCATTTCACTCATTTAGTACCTACATAATAATCAATGTCTGCTTTCTGTGACATAAGAAATATAAATAAAAATGAAAACCTAAATATACCATATTACTTATACCAGGGTAGCAATTTGATCCCTCCTGACCACATACACTGGTGTTTTCCAGAAGTTAAGATATCGATAAAACTTTACCTCTGAAATAGTAATTTTCCTTCCAGATATTAATAATCCATGTTAAAGAAGTATAAATACAGACTTTACATGCATATGTGTTCATCAAAGTGTTATTTATAAGAGTAAAAACTTAATATATTCAGCAATTGGAGAATTATAAAATAAAGAATGATACAGCAATAAATATTCAATTATATAGTCATTATAATAGAATATTGGACAATGATCAATATTCATGTAATTATGTTAAAATCAAAAGGCTAATATATATCCCAATTTTTCCTTCTTGTGTCTAGATGAATAGTATCTTGAGTCTCAGCCATATCTGACTTAGATGATTTTTAAATACTCTAGACTTTATATTTTAGAGGTAATACTGGCACATCAGGGCTGTAAAGACTGAAGGAATGCCTTTGGCATGTAAGAAGAACATAAATTTGGGTGTGGGCAGTGAAAAAATGCTATGGACCGAAGGCTTGTGTCCCACCAAAATTCAAATTTTGAAATGCTAATTCCCAACGTAACGTTAGGATTTGAGGCCTTTAAAGGAAATTTCAACATGACAGTGAAACCCTCGTGAGTGGGATTAGTTCTTTTAAGAAAAGACAGGAGAGAGCTTGCTTTTTCTTTCCCTGTTCTCTGCTGTGTGAGGATACAGCAAGGAGATGGCCCTCACCAGAAGCTAGCCACGCTGACACCTTGGTATCAGATGGCCCAGGCTCAAGAACTTTGAGAAATACATCTCTGTTGTGTAAGCCATCCTGTGTGTGTTAATTTGTTACAGCAGCCCAAACTAAGGCAACATGTACAAATACTTACTTTTAAAGGGCTAGGATGAATGAAATCCAGTGTTGTTTTTTTCCCAGGTAATAAACTTATAGGTAGATTTAATTTTCTATGTTTTTAAATTCTTTTCAATAGCTACGTTTTACTTTACAATTTAATACCTTGTATTTGGGTTATCTTTGACAGATACCTGAGAAAAATTAGTAGTTATTGCAATATATTCTGAAGAAAGGTAAGTTCCACTAATAACAATACCCACAACAGGCCAGGGGCAGTGGCTCACGCCTGTAATCCCAGCACTTTGGGAGGCCGAGGCAGGTGGATCTGCTGAGGTCAGGAGTTCAATACCAGCCTGACCAACTTGGTGAAATCCTGTCTCTACTGAAAATACAAAAATTAGCCAGATGTGGTGGCACATGCCTGTAATCCCAGATACTTGGGAGGCTGAGGTAGGAGAATGGCTCGAATCTGGGAGGTGAAGATTGGAGTGAGCCAAGATCGCGCCATTGCACTCCAGTCTGGGTGACAAGAATGAAACTTTGTCTCAAAAAAGAAAAAAATATATCCAAGACATGTTTTAAAATTTTTTCTTTGCTGGTTTTCCTTCCTTTTTCTTTAAAATATTTCATAGTATAAATTTTGAAATAGATCTGACTGGTTACCAACAGATTTCATTCCACCTCAAATAAAACCTTTTGCATAAGATAATAAAATATCTTTTGTTATATTCAATTTAAATTATTTTTAACAATACATTACTCAGTCCCCTTCAGCTTTAAAATATCAAATAGGTGCTAATAGAGATGAGTTATAATGTTCTTCAGCAACAAAGCTAAAAAAGTAAAGAATGAATGATCTGTACTTGGAGTTAGGAAAAATCTTGTGCTCTCAAGGTCCTATATAGCACCAACAGATACAGTATGTTTTATTCATACATATGCTACTGCCACATTTAATCAACAGTCTTCATTTTCCAGGGAATCAGCAGTCAAAAGTTCAGAGAAGATTCCTGTTTTATACATTTATGTTAAAAATTCATTCAGCCAGGCATGGTGGCCCACACCTGTAATCCCAGCACTTTGGGAGGCCTAGGCAGGAAGATCACTTGAGCCCAGGAATTTGAGATCAGCCTGAGCAAGATAATGAGACCCTATCTCTACAAAAAAATTAAAAATTAGCTGGATATGGTGGTGTGCATCTGTATTCCCAGCTACTCAGCAGGCTGAAGTGGGGGGATCACTTGAGTCACGGAGGTCAAGGCTGCTGTGAATTGTGACTGCACCACTGCACTCCAGCCTGGATGACAGAACAAGACACTGTCTCAAAAACAAAAATAAAATATATATAATAATAAAATAAAAGTCTATATAAGGACTGGGGGAAATTCAGGATTATATGGTGATTCTTAATGATCATTATATCTAAACTTTATAAGAAAGTAGAACTGAATCCAGTGTTTAATAAACATAGGTGATATTACCAACCTCCCTAATTCAGGAAATGAATAGACTATTCTAAATTATTGAAAAATCACTTTGACCATTTACAATGGTCAAAAATATCTACAATGACTGCACTTGATGGCTCTTGTATATATGACAAGAAAACAAAAAACATATGAGCATTCCAGGATAGTTTCTATTTGGAAACGTTTTATTGGAAAATCTTACATTACAAAGTAGTAATGAATATTAACTGTGAAAAGAAACAGAAGCAAATGCCAGTGTTTGTCAGCTATAATAAATGGGGATGACAATAAAAAGAAGAAACACTAACCAGGGCCCAGTTGTATACTCATTTTACAGCTATATATTATATTCATTATCTTATTCTTTTGGGGGGAAACCAAATTCCTATTTTACACCAAGCAACGTAGTGACATAAAAATTAATTAATGAATTTATCTAAGTATGTGAAAATAGGCATATTTTAACTAAATTGTTTAATGAATCCTTGTAGATAAGTCATATAGTGGTATATTATGATGCTTCTACCTGCATGATGTTGAGGATATTCTTTGTCAGAACTTTCTATGAAATTAAGTAAACAGCCTATGCAATATTTTAACACTAGTTGAATTGCATCTTGAAGAACTTCAGATTCAGAACAAGAACCAGTTTAAAAAGGCCTAGAAGTTCAAGTCAAGAAATTACACTTAATTCTAAGTGTAATGGAGGCATCATGTTAGACATAAACAGACAAAATTAAGAGCTATTTAAGAGGTAGAATCAATTGACTGATTAAAGATGAATTCATGGGTTGAGAAAAAGTTCAAGGGTGTTATCCAGGCTTCAGATTTGTGCAACTACTGAGCTAGACACAATAAAAGGAAGACAGGTTTTGGGGACAGGTGAGTAGTTCAAGTGTGGACATTGAAAACAAGTGCAGAACTTACATAATGCAAGAAAAGGATGAACTCATACCAAGTATAGAGAAGAAATGTTTAAGCATTAAACCAGTTGTAGAGTGAGAAAGAAGCTGAAGTACATGTTAACTTATTATAATAATTTAGTTAAATATATGGGGTTTTTGGAAAGTGAAATGTTAATTACTACAAATCAACTTTTTAATTCGGTGGTTCTTTAATTCAATGTCCCCTGAAATTTCTATAGATTGGTGGTTTACAAAGTGTCATCCAGAGACCACAGAGGTATTTGAGAAGCTGGGCAAAGATTTTATTTAAATTTCGTGCTTTGAAAATTATGACATTGAATGACTTTTAAAAATTTTAACAATATGAATGCTCACTCAAAGGTGATATATGTATTCCACGTTGATGACAGATGAATGATAAAGTAACTAGAGTGCTAGGTTTATAACTTCATTTGGAGCAACTGTCGGAGTCAAGCTTCTACTGCCATCTCAGCAAAACATAAGAATGTCTAGTAAATGTGTTAGTGACTAAGTAGCTTCATATTTACACTGATCTATTTTTGAAATCAGACCATCACTATCTTTTCTGTCTGTTGCTGCAGCAATATTCTCCCCTGCACATCACTATCAGGCAACACTAGATGCCTCTGCCTGGTACTAGCCTGATGGTGGCATCAGGGCACAATAATCCTCCGAAAACCTTACAGAGCAGCTTCATGTTCAAAAGTTTTCCAAATTAAGTGTTCTTAGTTTTAAGACTTAATTCTTGAAACCGATCTCAAAATTCAGTTCAAAACCAAGTGTTCTTAGTTTTAACAGTTTTTCTTTCTGATTTTCACAAAGTCAGATAGAATATACTATTTTGTATCTTTTTCATTATCATTTCGTTTCTGGTTTTTCAGTTATTCTCCAAAAGGCATGTTGTTTCAATTGCTTCAGATAACATATCAATCCCTTGGACACAGAGATATCCATATGACATCCATATGCCCATTTTCTCTAACAATACTGTTGGAAATAAAGAGCCAGCACAAATTTTAAGCATAGTCAATCACAACCCCTCCCTGGAATGGAAAAACAAACACTCTGGACAAAGCTTATCTATGGTAGAAGAGAATGAGGCTAGGCCATGAAGAAGCAGAGACAGCAGAAAGAAGAAATGAACAGAGGTATAGACTGGGGAAGAACTGAGTCTTCAGTGTCCTCTGATTTTCAGATTTTATTTAAATTTCGTGCTTTGAAAATTATGACATTGAATGACTTTTAAATATTTTAACAATATGAATGCTCACTCAAAGGTGATACATGTATTCCACCTTGATTCAGGTTTTCCTTTGAATGTATGAAAGTATAGCAACTTTTCCCAACTCAGTGGTCTAATAAGTCACCTTTTTTTTTTCTTAAGCTATTTTAAGTTAGATGTCCCTCACTAAAGATAAGAATTCAGACCAAAACATCGAATAACTGCAATTTAGAACTTCAAGTTTGAATTGGTATTAATCAACAACAATCAATGGATTTTCACTGGGCATCCACTAAAAACATACAAGGTACAGTCTAAGCACGTTCTAGGTGTCAATTCATTTATGTATCACAATACCCAGTAATGAACCTTGCTATCCCATTTAGCAGATTTAAAAACTGAGACCCAATCAGATTTCTCAGTTGCCCAAGGGCACACAACCACCAAAGGGTAAAGTATGAATTTAAACAAAGATCCTTTGTCTCCAAGGCTCTTAATCTTGATACGAAGATTCTTAACATATGCTATATACTGCCTCCCTTCTCATGATTGAGTTCTGATTCAGCCATCTAGTAGCTAAGTGATTTATTCTCTCTGAAACTTAACTTTTCATCTCTAAAACTTAACTTTTCATCTCTAAGAAAGGGATACTATTATTTCCTGCTGCAAAATTGTAGAAATGGAAAGAGATAATGCTTATGAAAGCATTTTGAAAACTGCAGAGCACTAGAGAAATGTCAGTTCATATTATAAAATTATAACCTACATTAAAGCTTTACTATCTCTGAATCTTGTAATTAAGTTACTACAAAATTTAATCAACACGTTTCAGCCAATAACATCTCAGAAAAGTAGATACAGGAGTCAACTCATATGTCAGAAAGCGGCTTTTAATCTAAACTAAAATAAATAATCCTGGTGAATAAAATCTGCCTTTCTTCAATAACAATGGTGATGATGATGACTAAGATAAAATTAACTCACTTACGTTTCAATATCAATTTAAGTTTTCAAAATTACTTTACATTTTTTACTTCATTTAGCATATTTTAGTGTCTTGGGGAATGGATTATATTTATTTTTCCCTGTTAATGTCAATCTACGCTACAGTTCAAGTTTTAGTAATAAGTATTCCATGTGAAAGCTTTGAGTGGTTTATTATGAAACTCACAAAAAGATAAATATGAAATATTTATTCAAATTTTCCTTTGAATCCCTTCCTTTTACCAATCTTGAAGACTGTTCAACATCCCAGAATATCCTCATATTACATGTAAATGATATTAAGAAAAACTATTCATTATAAAGGCCAAATAATACATCTATACCTAGTTCTATTTTCTTATTATGAAATTAAAGTCGTATAAAATATAAATATTCATTCATGTCTTTAATCATTTCTTACTCAACCTGGTACTTTCAGATGATCTTTGTGCATTTAACATGTTCAAACTCATATTTATTTTTATTTATGTTGGTACATACTTGACAATAGGAGCTATAGTGATTAATCTTAAGATAAGGAAGTCGATTCTTATTACTAAATATGATTTCAGTACTAATTCTAAATATTATATTTATAATTAATATTTATAAATATCAAAACATGACTAAATTCTGTATAGACCACTATGACTTAGAGATTATTTTGGGTTGAAGGGAAATTTAGTTTGGTTTGAATCATATGCTGAATCATTTACTCTAGCAGTGTAATGTTTTATGGGTTTCATAAAAACATTCTAATTGAATGAGTACCACTAATAACATTCAATTTATCTAAATCTTAAAGACAGACCCAAGAAAAAAATCTGAAGAAGAAATCAGACAACTGGAGAATGTGAGTAAAATATATACTGGGCTATATGCATAAGAAACAATGACAGCAAAGCTATGAAATTAAATGTATATGGTACATGAATTTACATGGTAATACATTTGATCTCCATATAAGCTCTTACCAATTCTAAAATAGTTTACCTAAGCCATTTCCTTATTGCCAATAACACTTCTCAAAAATAACTTCTTTCCACATTTATATAAGTCATGAAGGCCTATTTTATGAGAACACATAATCAGGCAAAATAAAATGTTACATAAAATGGAGAAAAAATACAATTTGCTTTTTAGTAGTGTGTTAATGAGCCACAGCAGAGTAATTCTTTTATCATGGCTTAAAATTAAACCGATACAAGCATAGCTGTTGATTTATATTTTCCTTATCTGATTTTTTATACATATGCAATATTATTTTAAGCTCATTTGCATTCACCTGAATTGAATTGCAATTTAAAGTCTGGAAGGTTTGATTTCATTAAATATTTTTTGCTTCAATCAAAAAGTCTGTACACACATGAACATTTCAAATCAAGTATTCATTTATTTTAAGATTTTTAACATTGCATTATTAAGTATAATGGCAAGGTTTAACATAAAACGTAGTGAACAGGTTTATTGAACAAGCTAGATTTTGGTAGCAGTCAAAGTCCAAAATAGACCTGTTTTTTGTTGTTGTTGTTGTTGTTGTTGTTTTACCACTGTCTTTCACTCATGTGAGTTTACATGCTTTGTTCCTGAAAAATACCTTGGGAAGATCCACAGCTTGGTGGATATTTTTAGGCATTGAAATTTACAGACCAGTCTAATACCTTTATCTCGTCTAGCTGGGCTTGACAGGTCTAGGAACTGCAATAATAGAGAAAGAGCAAGAGGTGTGCATAGTTATTCCTTTCCACAATTCACAGCTTGAGTTCCTTCTCCCTACTCATTATGCTGGGTCACGGTTACAGCAGAGAGATGGAGAACTTAAGGCATAGAGAGGATCTTATTTAATTAGTGCAGTTGTAACCTGTGTTGATGCCACTTCTCGTGGGATAGTTTTTGTGAGCTCTTGTGGGCAATGACTTCAAAATAAATAGAGATTATGTTTGGTGAAACTGCTTTCATTTCCTCTTGATTCCTACATTCTGTTTGTATCAATTTAAAATTTAAGTCTAAAATGTCACATACTACTTCAATTAAAAAAAAAAAAAAAAAACTTTTCCAAAACCCTGTCACAATTTTTTGTAATAGTTGAGAAGTGATCATTGGTTTTCTTATAATTACTTTGAAAATAAATTATATATTTTTAACTCTAAAACAAACAAAAAAGATGAAACAGCCAGGTTACTTTCCCTAGTGTCCAATCTGAGGATCTAGTAATGCCTTTAGAATGTGTGGGCACCCATAACATTGTTTTCAGATTTGCAGCCTCACTAAAAATGCTAGTTCACCAGGCAAAGTCCCACTTACCATCCTGTTAAATATACAATATTTTACTTAAAGAAGTTATACTTTAGGAGATCCCAATTAAACAGTCCTTTTTAAGAAAACATTTATAGATTTCATTTGTACAAAAGGAGAATTCCAGTCAAGATGGCACAGCATTCATAATTTAAAATATTATTTCCACTTCAAACACATGGCAATATAAATAAAGTATAAGAATAAAAAATAAATCCAAAAGACAAATTCAGGTTTAAGAACAGAATGAAATCTCAATGACTGAAAATCAGAAGAGAAATGCAAATCTGCAAGTGGAGCTGCAGGGCTAAGCCCACAGTGAACACAGTGAACACACTTCAGCCTCCTGTGGTAAAAGGAGGAAACAAAGTATCTTACACATTAGTTGGGGGACCATAGACATTCATGCTGTTTGCTTGAAACCAGAGGTTGAGGTAGAACGCCCTTGTTGAGTGAGAGGTTGAACAAAAGAAATAAGCAAAACAAATGGCTGAAGCCATTTGGGGAGTTAGCTTTATAAAAGGACGGGGGCTTAAATACAGATAAATTTTAGTCAGAAATTGAACCAGGCCACCTAACGGCTTCTGCAATTGGGATGAAGTGGCTTCAACGCAAATGTGGGGAGGATCTGGGCTAGGCACTGCAAAAATGCCAACGGTGAGTGAGAAGGGAAGGAAAGTCTCATAACTTGCCCTTTCACTCAGAACAAGCTTCTAAACCAAGTACCTAAACAACTGACCTAGTATAAGATAGAAAAGACAAGCAACAGCCCCAAAATTGTCACTTTAATTTACTTTAAATTTATTTGCTGTAACAACCTAACAAATACTAAAAATAAGTATGCTTAATAATAATATCCATTTTTAAAAAAGCTTATAATCACAGATATGAATAAAATAGGTTACTTTTAAAATTAGAAATATTAGGAATTAATAATACAGACATTAAAATAGAAGCCTCAGTAGATAGAAAGTATTATAGATTTGATCCCAATTAAAGAGAGAAATAGTGAACTGAATGATAACAATCATCAATTTACCCAACTTTATAGAAAATTTCATCATTCTCTTCAAAGAATACATATAAACTCTATTT
>NW_016820640.1:688431-699344 GCF_001698545.2 Rhinopithecus bieti | reverse complement strand
AAATAAGTATGCTTAATAATAATATCCATTTTTAAAAAAGCTTATAATCACAGATATGAATAAAATAGGTTACTTTTAAAATTAGAAATATTAGGAATTAATAATACAGACATTAAAATAGAAGCCTCAGTAGATAGAAAGTATTA
Organism: Rhinopithecus bieti; assembly: GCF_001698545.2. NCBI lineage: Eukaryota > Metazoa > Chordata > Mammalia > Primates > Cercopithecidae > Rhinopithecus > Rhinopithecus bieti. Next base: position 699,198 of record NW_016820640.1, on the reverse strand, counting down.
TAGATTTGATCCCAATTAAAGAGAGAAATAGTGAACTGAATGATAACAATCATCAATTTACCCAACTTTATAGAAAAATTTCATCATTCTCTTCAAAGAATACATATAAACTCTATTTTTCATAAAATGCCTGGCAGATTTTTTAAAAAAGGTGGAATGCCATCCAATTTTCTTTACAAGGGTAATATAACTTTTATAGTAAAACCAATAAGAAGAATACCATAAAAAATTCATAGCCCAATCTCATTTATGACCATAGGTAAAATATCTTAAAACAAATAGTAGTCAAAATCAGAAATATATTAATCTATCTTAAAATATTAAAATTAACATATTAAAAATAAAAATTACCCTAGTGACAAAAGGCTATTTTCTCCTCAGAAAATCTAATTTTATCATTTAAAAAATAGTAGATTACAAGAGTTAACCTCAGGTAATCACCATCATAGATAAGTGATTAGACATTCGCTTGTAGAAAAAAAAAATGTTATACCAAGGACCAAAAGAAATGACCTTAAATTTTCTTGCAAACCCTCAATATGTTATTCCTATCCTTCTTGCCTGCTTTATGTTTTTCTCTATGGAATTCTTAGAGGAAAACCCTGTCACAAATTTTTATAATAGTTCTATAACCATTGCATGGTTATAAATTCTATAACTATATATTTTACTTTGTTTAATATTTGTCATTCTCTACTCTGGCGCCTTTGGTCTCTAGCATCTACAAGTTACCTCTAGCATCTCTAGCATCTACAAGTTACCTCTTCCTGATTCAGTTGTACCTTATTTTACGCTGAGTGTGAGCTGAGAGTGGTGCCTCTCAGCAAACTCTTCATTACCTATCTGGGACAAAGTAAGTATACAAATTAAGAATTTAGAAGCTTTTTCAAGATCCTAAACTTAAAATAACAAAAAAGTACTAATTTGTGGATTAAAACAACAAATAGAGATTTGTATCTTAAACATCATGTTTTCTAGTAATTCATTTTTTGTATTTTCCAAAAGTATTAGTATGCACAGATTTTAAAATTTCTTTTTAAAGTTTCCTTCATCACAAGTTTTAGAAGCACTATATTAGAGAAGATAATATTGTGTTGTTTTTCTTTTCTTGGTTTCCCAACTAGACATTTTGTTCTTTAGCAAAAGTAATATCTTTTCATTTTGTTTTCTCTTGTTAAAAAATTATTTGGGAGGCCAGCAGAGTGAGGTGGCTCCAGCGCCCTTGATTCCTATGTAAGCAAGTCAAAACCCCACTCAGTGTAAATGGTCATATTTTAGGTCAATCATACCTCTAACTAGGGATTCCCACTGGAATGATCCAAATAAGGCTACTGCTCTACTTTAACCAATCAAATATTTTATTTGCCTTGCTTCTGCATTCACCCTATAAAAGTCTTCCCCAACCCCTTTGTCAGAGTCCTGAACAGTTTGTGGTCTGGAGCTGCTGGATTCACAAATTGCTAAATGTTGAAATAAATTCTTGACTGTTTTAGTGTGCCTTCTAAAATGCTAGGACATAATATATACTTGTGAAAGCATGCATGGGGGTGCTTTTCAAGTTCTTTACGGTTCACTTTATTAATATAAAGTATAATATTATATCCAAGTCATGAACTTTTATTTCAAAAGATGTATAGAAGAAACATTGGCATGGGTACATTCTACTGTACTTTCTTGTGTGGCCAGGAGAAGGTTAATGCCATTATTAGAATTAGGAAAGCAAGAAATAATAGTATTTTATAGGGAAAATTTCCAACTTATTTTAAACACACTAGTTTAAAAGTGAAAATTAGTAGAGTAGTGAATGATCTGAAAAATTCATCACATGAGACACAACAGAAGATAGTCGGAAGTCTTCACATGTGAATATTTAAGGCATGGTAATATAGATGGTTTTAGATATGCAAAAGATTTTGATTAATTATAGGAACTGATTTTAGGCTATCATTGAAGATCAAGTTTAAAAATTATAATGGGTTGTTTTGTGAAGTAGAGTTCTCATTATGGGAAATATTCAACCATAATCTGGAAGACTTCATGCCTTTTAGGTGAAAGATTAGACTAGATGCTATTTAAGGCTGTTAGGCAGGAATCTAGACCCAACATGGCGCTATCACCCGACCTGGCAGGCCCTTTGTTAGGTCTTCCCGCAGGCCCTTTGTTAGGACTTCCCGCCCTTCACTTCCTGCTAAGACTCTCAGCGTGCGAAAAAAGCCCGCGCCTGCCAAAGAACCCCTGCTCTGGCAAGCTCCTGGACACATCATTCCCCAGAAATCCAAACCTAACTCAGGAAAACTGAAACCTACAAACCCCGCCTACCTCACCCTAAAAAAGGCCCCTAATACCCGCCCCCAGCGCAACTTCCTCGGCCCTCCCCCTAGAGGACTGGTGAACCTCGCCCGTGAGCCCAATAAAGGCTACCTTTGTTCTCGTCTGCCTCATGTCTTCTTGCTTGGCTCCCCATTTACATTACATTGGCACCAAAAACCCGGGAAGAGACCCCTCCCCGGACCCCCTCAGGTCTGGGTAGGCTCTCTCTCCTCTGAGCCAGGACCTCCTCTCCGTGCCGGGAGCCATTTTCACCAAAATCAGGACTTGATTCGATCACTGCTGGGTAAGTTTTCCCCCGTCCTGCAGGCCCCGTGAATCCCTGCCCGAAACTCATGGCCACATCAGGGCTTCCCTCATCCGTCACTTGTGACCCCAGCACCGGGGACTAGGAGACGTCCGACCTCCCCTGAAGCCACGGTACCCTGCACTCCACTGCCACGCGGAGTGCGGGGTATGCTCCTGTTGCCTCCGGACTGCCCGCCTCAGGACCATGGCAGCTGCCCAGTCCAAACCAGACCCAAAATCCCCTCTTGGGTGCCTCTTGGCTAATTTCCAGACTTTAGGTCTCAGCCGAGACCTAAAACAAAAGCAGCTTATTTTCTTCTGTACAGTGGCATGGTCTCAGTATAAATTGGATAATCAGTCTCAGTGGCCTGCAGAGGGCACTCTAGACTTTAACAATCTCACGGATCTGACCAACTTCTCCAAGAGACTAGGCAAATGGTCCCAAGTACCCTATGTTCAGGCCTTTTGGGACTTGCGTTCCCGCCAGGACATCTGCGACGGATATTCGCTGACCCACCTCTTGCTCGCGAAATCTACTTCTTCAAGCAAGGAGAAGGACCATTCTTCCTCTTTCTCTGAGTCTCCTGATACTCTTTCCCTGCCCCCCTTCGATCCCCCACTCAACCTCCCCCTTACCCTGACCTGTCGTTGTCTCCGTCCTTGTCGGTGCCACCCCTTCCCCCCACCCCTCCTGTGTCCCCACCAAACCTGATGGACCCTGTCTCTCCTGACCCCTCCTCCTCCTCACTGGTCTCAGCCCATACCCGGTCCAGGACCGACCTCCTGTGCCCCCTGTGGGAAGTGGCAGGGGTCGAAGGAGTGGTCCGGGTCCATGTGCCATTTTCGCTGGCAGACCTGTCTAAGATTGAAGAGCGTGTAGGCTCTTTCTCGGCCAACCCCACTCTGTATATCAAAGAGTTCAGATACCTATGCTAGGCGTATGACCTCACCTGGCATGATCTCCATGTCGTTGTGAACTCAACCCTGTCCCCTGAGGAATGGGAGTGTATCCTAGCGGCAGCCAGGCAGCACACAGACCAGGTTCATTTAACTGACCCCACCATGCCAGTCGGCACCGAGGCGGTGACCTCGGCCGAGCCCAACTAGGACTATCAGGTTGGGCAGGCAGGCCACCGCTGCTGAGACATGATGGTCCAGTGCCTTCTTGCCGGCATGCAGGGAGCCTCCAATAAGTCAGTCAACTTTGATAAATTAAAGGAGGTAGTCCAAGGCTCAGATAAGAATCCAGCCATTTTTCTTAACCAACTGACAGAGGCACTCATTCAGTACACCCGCCTTGACCCTGCCTCCCCCACAGGAGGAACCGTCTTGGCTACGTACTTTATTTCTCAGTCGGCTCCGGATATCCGGAAAAAAATTAAAAACGGTGGGGGATGGCCCTCAAACTCCCATCCAGGATTTAGTCAAACTGGCCTTCAAGGTCTACAACTCCAGGGAGGAAGCTGCTGAGGCTCAGCAACAGGCGAGGCTAAAACAGAAGGTAAACCTCCAGACCCAGGCCTTGGTAGCAGCCCTGAGGCCGGCTGGCTCCAGGAGCTCTCAGAGAGGAGGTACTCCCCGAGCGCCACCTGGTGGCTGCTTCAAGTGTGGCAACGAAGGCCACTGGGCCAAGCAGTGCCCCAACCCAAAGGAGCCAACTCGCCCCTGTCCGAGCTGTTGGCAAATGGGCCACGGGAAGTCAGACTGCCCCAACCTGAGGACGGTTGCTACACCTCCACGTGATGACCCTCCTCCAGGTACTGGAGGTGCCTTCCAGCTCCTCGACACCGATGAAGATTGAAGAGGCCCAGACTCGGGAACCCCTCTTACTCTCGCCAAGCCCAGGGTTATGCTCCAGGTAGCGGGTAAGTCCATATCTTTCCTTATGGATACAAGGGCTACCTACTCTGTTTTGCCTTCCTTCAGTGGCCCCAGCCACCCCTCCGCTGTCACAGTCATGGGAATTGATGGCACTCCCTCCACCTACTCCTCTTCTGTCTTGCCACCTGGATGGCTCCTGTTTCTCGCACTCATTTCTCATCATTCCTTCATGCCCAGTCCCTTTGTTAGGATGAGACCTCCTCTCCAAGCTAGGGGCCTCAGTTCACTTCCTGCCCAACCCCTCCCTGCACCTTGCATTCCTCTTTCCCCTCCTCTCACCTGATAAACCCCATCAGGCTGACCCCCCACTTCCATTTTCAGTCCCCGTTAACCCTAAGGTGTGGGACACCTCCATCCCGATCATTGCCCAGCACCATACTCCAGTCTGCATCTGGCTGAAGGACCCCTCCAAGTTTCCCTCTAGACCCCAGTTCCCTATCTCCCTTGAGCACTGACAGAGACTAAAACCCATCATCATGCACCTGCTCCAGCAACACATTCTAGTCCCTGCCAACTCACCATGCAATACTCCTATCCTGCCTGTACGGAAAAACTCCAAGGCCTACTGCCTCGTGCAGGATCTACGTCTCATCAATAAGGCAGTAGTCCCCACCTTTCCAGTTGTTCCAAACCCATATACACTTCTCTCGCGCATTCCCCCGATACCACTCATTTTACTGTCCTTGACCTAAAGGATGCCTTCTTCACCATTCCCCTACATCCTGACTGTTACTTTCTGTTTGCCTTTACGTGGGAAGATCCAGACACTCATATTTCTTCCGAGCTGACTTGGACTATTTTGCCTCAAGGGTTCTGAGATAGCCCCCATTTTTTCAGACAGGCACTGGCACAGGATGTTGTCCTCTGTCCCCTTACCCACAGCACACTATTGCAATATGTAGATGACTTATTGCTATGTAGTCCCTCTTGGGAGAGCTCCCTTGCAGATACTGCTACACTTTCAAATTTTCTTGGCAACCAAGGTTACCAGGTTACCCCGGCCAAGGCTCAGCTTTGCACCCCTACTGTCACCTATCTAGGTATACTCCTCAACCCACTACAAAAAGCCTCACAGTGGATAGAATAAGCCTTATTGAAACTCTTCAGCCTCCTCAGGATGCGGAAGAGATCTTGTCCTTCCTAGGACTGGTAGGGTATTTTAGGCATTGGATTCCCAACTTCGGAGTCCTAGCCAAGCCCCTCTACCAGGCTGCCAAGGAAGTGCCCACCGGACTGCTGTCTGACTCCTCATTGGTTGCCAACTCTTTCAAGAAGCTTCAGGACTGTCTCCTTTCTGCCCCTGCTCTCTCTCTCCCCAATCCCCTTCGGCCTTTCCATCTATTCACCAAGGAGCACCAAAAGGTAGTTACTGGCCTCCTAGCCAGCCGGTTGGGTCCACATACCAGGCTGTGGCCTATCTCTCCAAGCAGTTAGACCCCACGGTCCAGGGCTAGCAACATTGTCTGTGAGCCCTGGCGGCTGCCACAGAACTTACCAAGGAGGCCCTCAAGCTGACCCTAGGACATCCTCTCACTGTCTACTCTTCTCACCAACTGTCAGATCTCATCACACACAAGTGTCTCAGCCACCTCAGCCCATCCTGGCTTCAACAGTTTCACCTGCTATTCATTGAAAACCCTCACATCACCCTCACCACCTCACCCCCTCTAAACCCTGCTACCCTCTTGCCCACTCCAGGGTGCGATTCTGCCCCCGCACATTCCTGCCCGGAGGTTCTCACCACCTTGCCGCCCGCCTGCCTCGATCTTTCCAAACAGCCATTAGAACACCCAGACCGTATCTTGTTCGTGGATGGGAGTTCTGTCTTAACCCCCAATGGCCGCCAGCAGGCGGCCTGTGCTGTCATAACAGCAACTCAGATGGTCGAAACCAGGCCCTTGCCTTTAGGCACCACCTCCCAGAAGGCTGAACTCACTGCCCTTACTCGTGCCTTACTTCTCTCCGAAGGGCAGTGAGTTAATATCTACATGGACTCTAAATATGCCTATCTTACTGCACACACCCACTCCCTTCTCTGGCAAGAGCGTGGGTTCCTTACCACCAAAGGGACGCCAGTAGTCACCAGACCACTTATAAAGAGGTTGCTTGATGCTCTCCAGGCCCCCAAGGAGGTAGCCATCATCCACTCTAAAAGCCACCAGCATTCTAAGGACCCTGTGTCGCAGGGTAACAACCTAGCTGATTCCACCGCACGGGCCACTGCCCTCACTTCCTCCCCTACTCCAGCGCCTTTACTCTTTCTTTCCCCACATATTCCCCGACTACACTCCCCAGGAATTTCAAACCCTGACGGCCCATCCCAGTGCTACCCAGAGCGAGGATGGGTGGGTGTTCATTGACAGCCGAGTAGCGCTCCCCAGACTCAGGCAGTGCATATATTGACTGACATACACAGCTCTCTCCACATAGGGCCTAAGGCTATGTATAACTTCCTGGAACCCATCCTTCACCTCCCCTTACTGCAGGCCCAAATTAGGAAGGTACATCAACAATGTGCCACCTGTTCGGCCGTTAACCCCAAGGTAGGTTCAGGCACCCAGGGCCCACTCATCAGCTAAGGGCCACCAGCCAGGGGAAGACTGGCAACTTGATTTTACCCACATGCCCCGCCATAAAAAATCCCACTACCTGCTGACCTTGGTTGACACCTTCTCAGGATGGATCGAGGCTTTTCCACCACTGGAGAGACTGTAGAAGTCGCGGCAACCATTCTCCTGGAGCACATCATCCCCAGGTTCGGTCTGCCTTGAACCATCCAATCAGACAATGGTCTGGCTTTCATTTCTAAACTCACCCAGCAGGTGGCAGCTGCACTCCAGATTACCTGGAAGCTCCACATTCACTACCATTCACAGTCGTCTGGAAAGGTAGAACGCACAAACGGTCTCCTTAAACTGCATCTAACCAAGCTCACTCTAGAAACTCGCCTCTCGTGGGTGACTCTCCTTCCCTTGGCTCTTACTCACTCATCTTAGGGCAGCTCCGCAGGCCCCACAGGGCTCAGCCCTTTTGAGCTGCTGTACGGATGCCTGTTTCTCTTCCAGGAGCTGCCAGCCCTCTCCCCTCCCTTAGGCTCCTACCTCCCTTACTTAACCCTCCTTCACAAGCGTCTGAGAAAACACGCAGACTGGTGTCTCCCTGCACCCGCATCCCCAAACCTAGAGAATCCCACCGTCATAGCACCTGGAGACCTGGTCCTAGTCAAGCAGCTGCAACCTCGAGCCTTATCTGCACAGTGGAAAGGACCATACACTGTGATCCTCACCACTCCCACCGCTGCCAAGCTCCTTGGTCTTCCCTCCTGGTATTACCTGTCCCAGCTGAAAAGGCACCCACCCAACATGATTCCAATTGGACCACTCAGGTTATTACCCCTGCCAAGTTACGACTCATGTGAATAGGTAACAACCCTTTGCCTAGCCTTCCTCGGCCATCTAGTCCTCCCAAGTCTAGGTAAGACTCCTGCCCAAACTCTCCCCACCAATCCATTCTGGTGGAGGTTCTACCTTTCCGAGACCTGGACCCAAGGAAATAGTGGGGCCCAAGAAAGGAGTGGGGCTCCCTTACCATAGCCACAGTAGACTGCCAGCCCCTGGGGTGCCAAAGCCAAGTAACCTCTAACTTCTCCTCCTTCCAAAGCATTCCTCAAAATACCCCCCTCCCTACCCAGTCATTTGTTTCGTATATGATCAGACAAACGATGCCTGTTGATCCATTTGGGTTGAGACCAATGGAGGCTGTCCTTATCACTACTGCAACATGCACTGGACCCATCCAGACAACAGAGGAACCCTCTGGCAGCAGCCCACTTCCTCTGTGCAACTGGTTAGGAGTGACACGTATGACAAGTTGACATTTCGGGACAAGTGGACATTTTCCTCACCATCCCTGACCCTTGGGACCCGAGGTGGGTGTCAGGGGTTGAGGCCAGCCTTTATTGAGAGGCCCATGACTCCTATCCCATGGCCAACTCAAGATCTTTAGGTCCTACATCAGGGTCGTGAGCAGCCTTGTCAGCCTGGCCTCTGACATCAAACAACAGGAAAAGGCCATCTCAGCTCTAGCCGACCCAGGCAGCAAGCTCCAGGACAGCAGCAACCCTTTTCCTGGCTAACCCTAGTCAGGGAAGGGGCTCAAGTAGTGTAAATGGCCGGTATACACAACATCTCTTGTTGTTTCCTGTGTGCAGCCTTGAATAGGCCCCACTGGCTCTGGTACCCTTACCCAGCCCTTTTAGTTCCTCTAACCTAACCCTCTCCTTTCCCCTTCCTGGCCAAACCCTGGGGAAGTCCCCTTGTTCCAAGACCCACTTAGACAACAGCTCCCCTTTTGCTACTCCACCCCAATGCTTACTGGTGCAACCGGACAGGATCTGCACCTCCAAATGTAACTGCCCCCCCAGGTGGGTATTTTGGTGCAATTCCACCCTGTCAAAACTCTCAAGGCTTCCAACACTACCTTATGCGTTCCCATCTCCCTAGTCCCCAGCCTCACCCTGTACAGTGAGGCTGAGCTAGCCTCCCTTCTGCCCCTTGCCCACCCTTGCCAAGCAAGGGCAGTATTCCTTCCACTGATGATCGGGGTCTCTTTAGCCTCATCCCTCGTAGCCTCCGGCCTAGGAACCGGAGCCCTAACTCATTCTGTCCGGACCTCTCAAGACCTTTCAGCCCGATTACAGGTAGCAATCAAAGCTTCTGCAGAGTCCTTGGCCTCCCTCCAACAACAGATCACCTCGGTTGCCCAGGTGGCAGCCCAAAACCGTCAGGCACTTGACCTCCTTATGGCCGATAAGGGCGGCACCTGCATGTTCCTCAATGAAGAATGTTGCTACTACATCAATGAGTCAGGACTAGTAGAAACCAATCTCCTCACTCTAGAAAAGATTCCGGAAGGACTCCACCAGAAAAACCTCAGGTCGGGGCCTTCACTTGGGTGGTGGCAGTTGTCTATGGCTGGTTGGGTCCTACCCTTTCTAAGCCCCTTACTAATCATTGGCTTCTTGCTACTCATAGCTCCCTGTGTCCTCTGCTTCATCCAGGACCGCATGAAAGAAGTCTCCCAGGTCACTTTCAATCAGATGCTACTCCACCCCTGTACCCGAGTTCCAACCTCTGAAGAACCCCACAATGGCCTATATCAGTAGGAAGCAGCCAGATGAATACGTCGCCCCTTTTTCTTATTAGAAAGAGGTTGGAATGTTAGGCAGGAATCTAGACCCAACATGGCGGTATCACCCGGCATGGCAGGCCCTTTGTTAGGACTTCCCGCCCTCCACTTCCTGCTAATACTCTCAGCATGCAAAAAAAGCCTGTGCCCACCAAAGAACCCCCGCTCTGCACAAGCTCCTGGACACATCATTCCCCAGAAATCCAAATCTAACTCAGGAAAACCGAAACCTACAAACCCAGCCTACCTCACCCTATAAAAGGCCCCCGATACCCACCCCAAGCGCGACTTCCTCGGCCCTCCCCCTAGAGGACCGGTGAACCTCGCCCGCGAGCCCAATAAAGGCTACCTTTGTTCTCATCTGCCTCGTGTCTTCTTGCTTGGCTCCCCATTTACATTACAAAGGCACTTTCAAGTCCAAGCTGTTATGACTCGATGAACTAAACAGGTACTGAATGATCATGGATCAATTGGATGATAGCTAAAATTTAGTATGCATTTGCATTAAAAATCATTCTGGTGCTACATAATTTGGAATAAGGCAGAGAGAAGAGAGGCAGCTGGTATTTATTACGATTTCACTTTACTGAATACTATGATGGTTTTCCTAGCATTTCCTCATTGGAAACTTTTAGCAGTCTGACAATGTAGCACCCCCATTTTCAGTTGAGAAAACTGAGGCTCAGAGAAGATGAGTTACTAAAGTGTCTACTGTTGGAAAATAACAGGGATAGAACTGAATGTAGCCTATACTCACACTCAGTCTGACACTAAAATTGGGGCTCTTTTCACCAAAGCAGGCTGTCCCAGAACTCAAGATGTCCCCAAAAATAGACACACACACACACACACACACACACATATAACCTATAAATATATGTATATATATATAACCTATAAATATATGTATATATATATAACCAAAAAAGATCTAAAAATGTGACAATACTGCTATCATACCCATCCAATATTTAATGATATTTTCAGCCACAGTATAAATTCCAAAACATATCACAATGACAGACACCTCTGTTTAAAATTTTCAGACATTTTTCCTTAAAAGGAGAATCTAAGAGTTCCTTT
>NW_016820640.1:678727-686827 GCF_001698545.2 Rhinopithecus bieti | reverse complement strand
ATAAAAGGGTCAATTCATCAAAAAGATATAAAAATTATAAACATATACACACCAAGCAATAAAGCTTCAAAATATACGAAGCAAACACTGACAGGATTGAAGGGAGACATAGCACTACAGTAATAGTTGGAGAGTTCAATATCCCATCATGGCATAATAAGAAATATATTTGATCTTTGTCCCCAGTTCCTGGCACAAGGTTCCTAAAACTCTTGGAATTTCCTGAGTGATAGGTGTGTCTTTTGTTATTCATAAGGAGCCCCTTTTGATTCCACCTGAGTTTCTGCTAATGAGGTTACTTGGAGTGGGGCCCCTAGGTAGCCTCAGATTGGAACTGGTCACCAGAAAGATCAAGTGATTAGAGGGTTGGAACTTTTAGACCCCACCCACTCTCCTCCAGGAAGTTAAATAAGGAAGGAGTTGAAGCTCTATAAAAACTCTTAAACAATAAGATTTGATAAGCTTCTGAATTGGTGAACACATCCATGTGCCAGAAGGGTGGCACACCCAACTCACAAGGACAGAAATTCCTGTGCTTGGAACCTTTCTGAAGCTCACCCTACTTACTTCATCTGGCTATTCATTTGTATCCTTTATAATAAACTGATAAACTTTAAGTAAAGTGTTTCCTGAGTTCTGTGGGCTGTTCCAGCAAATTATCAAACTTTCAGATGGGATTGTGGGAGCCCCTGATTTATAGCCAGTAGATCAAAAGTGCAGGAGACCCAAGACTTGCCACTGGCACCTGAAGTTGGGAGTAGTCTTGTGAAATCAAGCCTATAAGCTGTGGGGTCTGCACTAACTTCAAGTAGTTAGTGTCAGAATTAAATTAAATTTTGGAACACCCAGTTGGTACCCAGAGATAGGAGAATTGGTTGTTGGTGTTGGAAAGCATTCCAGGCCCTCTTTCAATAATGAATAGAATATGTAGACAGAAAAATCAATAAGGAAATAGGGTACTAAACAACACTAGAAACCTAAGACAGACCTAAGACAAGAAGGGAATGCATATTCTTCTCAAGCACATATGGAACATTCTCCAGGATAAACTACATGTTAGGCCACAAAACAAGCCTAAATAAATTTTAAAAGATTGAAATTATACAGGCCAGGCGCGGTGGCTCACGCCTGTAATCCCAGCACCTTGGGAGGCTGAGGCGGGTGGATCACAAGGTCAAGAGATCGAGACCATCCTGGCCAACACGGTAAAATCCCGTCTCTACTAAAAATACAAAAATTAGGCTGGTGTGGTGGCAGACGCCTGTAATCCCAGCTGCTGAGGAGGCTGAGGCAGGAGAATGGCGTGAACCTGGGAGGCGGAGCTTGCAGTGAGCCGAGATCCCGCCACTGTACTCTAGCCTGGGTGACAGAGCCAGACTCCGTCTCAAAAAAAAAAAAAAAAAAGGTGTGAATTATAAAAGACTGTGTACAATATGGACTAATTCATGTATGCAATAATGTATACATGCATAGAAAAGTGTATGGATGTTGATATACTGAAATGTGCATAGTTTATATTAAAAAGCAGAAATTATGAATAATTTCCCTCTTTCTTATTTATCTATATTTTCTATTTTTTACTATAAATCTTTATTATTTGTGTAAGATTTTAAATAATATTTAAATTATTTAAAAATCTGTTGAGTTTTCATTAATCTTTGTTATTGTCCCCGTTCTGAGTTAGAACATTTTCATTAATCCTTGTTATTGTCCCCAGTGCCATATAATTAGCAAATTATCTGGCAGTATTTTATACAAATAATCTGGAAAACTAAATTTTGCTCATATGTTTCATATCTTAAAATCTCACCTAAAGTCCATTTCTCTAGGTAATTTTTTATTCTTTCTTTCTGGCATCAGCTATACAGATACTGAGACCACTGATAAGTTAAATGGATGCTTTAAATGTCTTTGAATTTCAAAGACACTATGTGTTCAATTTTCAGTTAATCATACATCTTTCTTAGGCAACTAATTTTTCCTGGCCCCTGGAGTTGTTTCATTAAAACAAGTTTTGCTGTACACATGCATTGTTTTTTGGCATTATCCATCTAGAATATAGAATACTCTAAAACAAGTTTAGCTATTTTATTTTACATAGGTGTTTTAAAGAATACAGTTGCCATTTCCTTTGGAGAAAAAATAAACTCTAAGGTGTCATGTAGCAACTAAAACAAATGACATGTTGTCTAAATACCAATACTGCAAAAAAAATTCCAACCCTATAAAGTAGGATGAAAACAAAATATAATAAACTTTCCTACAGTAAATAGGGTCCTTAAACATTGCTCACTAGCACGCAGCACAGCAATCCAGTTATATGTTTCCAAATAAAATCAAACCAGCTTGTTTTTCAAAGTGAAATAGTACTGATGGTTGGAATTTCAGCCCAGAGTACTGACCAAATGTGAATAACTTTAGAAGGAGCTGTTAATGGTAAAAATCTGCCTGTAGCTTGGTCTAGCAAACCTTGGTGAATAGGAACAAAAGAGAATCTACTAAAGTTTAAGCAAACTGTAATAGGAAGGTAGGCATGCAATTAATATACTACATGAACAAATTTGTATGAAGAAAATATATATGCAGAGAAAAAATGTTTAATGAGATATTCAAAATTGTGTTAACACAGTTGTCGTTCCATGGTGTCATTGTAAGAAGTTTGCAATCAAGTTTTGCTACCAGATTCATTAATACTTCTTATGATTTAAGGATAAGATTCATTCCATCTAATCAGAGATTCATTCCNCCTCTTGGGAGAGCTCCCTTGCAGATACTGCTACACTTTCAAATTTTCTTGGCAACCAAGGTTACCAGGTTACCCCGGCCAAGGCTCAGCTTTGCACCCCTACTGTCACCTATCTAGGTATACTCCTCAACCCACTACAAAAGCCTCACAGTGGATAGAATAAGCCTTATTGAAACTCTTCAGCCTCCTCAGGATGCGGAAGAGATATTGTCCTTCCTAGGACTGGTAGGGTATTTTAGGCATTGGATTCCCAACTTCGGAGTCCTAGCCAAGCCCCTCTACCAGGCTGCCAAGGAAGTGCCCACCGGACTGCTGTCTGACTCCTCATTGGTTGCCAACTCTTTCAAGAAGCTTCAGGACTGTCTCCTTTCTGCCCCTGCTCTCTCTCTCCCCAATCCCCTTCGGCCTTTCCATCTATTCACCAAGGAGCACCAAAAGGTAGTTACTGGCCTCCTAGCCAGCCGGTTGGGTCCACATACCAGGCTGTGGCCTATCTCTCCAAGCAGTTAGACCCCACGGTCCAGGGCTAGCAACATTGTCTGTGAGCCCTGGCGGCTGCCACAGAACTTACCAAGGAGGCCCTCAAGCTGACCCTAGGACATCCTCTCACTGTCTACTCTTCTCACCAACTGTCAGATCTCATCACATACAAGTGTCTCAGCCACCTCAGCCCATCCTGGCTTCAACAGTTTCACCTGCTATTCGTTGAAAACCCTCACATCACCCTCACCACTTCTCCCCTCTAATCCCTGCTACCCTCTTGCCCACCAGGGTGCGATTCTGCCCCGCACATTCCTGCCCGGAGGTTCTCACCACCTTGCCGCCCGCCTGCCTCGATCTTTCCAAACAGCCATTAGAACACCCAGACCGTATCTTGTTCGTGGATGGGAGTTCTGTCTTAACCCCAATGGCCGCCAGCAGGCGGCCTGTGCTGTCATAACAGCAACTCAGATGGTCGAAACCAGGCCCTTGCCTTTAGGCACCACCTCCCAGAAGGCTGAACTCACTGCCCTTACTCGTGCCTTACTTCTCTCCGAAGGGCAGTGAGTTAATATCTACATGGACTCTAAATATGCCTATCTTACTGCACACACCCACTCCCTTCTCTGGCAAGAGCGTGGGTTCCTTACCACCAAAGGGACGCCAGTAGTCACCAGACCACTTATAAAGAGGTTGCTTGATGCTCTCCAGGCCCCAAGGAGGTAGCCATCATCCACTCTAAAAGCCACCAGCATTCTAAGGACCCTGTGTCGCAGGGTAACAACCTAGCTGATTCCACCGCACGGGCCACTGCCCTCACTTCCTCCCCTACTCCAGCGCCTTTACTCTTTCTTTCCCCACATATTCCCCGACTACACTCCCCAGGAATTTCAAACCCTGACGGCCCATCCCAGTGCTACCCAGAGCGAGGATGGGTGGGTGTTCATTGACAGCCGAGTAGCGCTCCCCCAGACTCAGGCAGTGCATATATTGACTGACATACACAGCTCTCTCCACATAGGGCCTAAGGCTATGTATAACTTCCTGGAACCCATCCTTCACCTCCCCTTACTGCAGGCCCAAATTAGGAAGGTACATCAACAATGTGCCACCTGTTCGGCCGTTAACCCCCAAGGTAGGTTCAGGCACCCAGGGCCCACTCATCAGCTAAGGGCCACCAGCCAGGGGAAGACTGGCAACTTGATTTTACCCACATGCCCCGCCATAAAAAATCCCACTACCTGCTGACCTTGGTTGACACCTTCTCAGGATGGATCGAGGCTTTTTCCACCACTGGAGAGACTGTAGAAGTCGCGGCAACCATTCTCCTGGAGCACATCATCCCCAGGTTCGGTCTGCCTTGAACCATCCAATCAGACAATGGTCTGGCTTTCATTTCTAAACTCACCCAGCAGGTGGCAGCTGCACTCCAGATTACCTGGAAGCTCCACATTCACTACCATTCACAGTCGTCTGGAAAGGTAGAACGCACAAACGGTCTCCTTAAACTGCATCTAACCAAGCTCACTCTAGAAACTCGCCTCTCGTGGGTGACTCTCCTTCCCTTGGCTCTTACTCACTCATCTTAGGGCAGCTCCGCAGGCCCCCACAGGGCTCAGCCCTTTTGAGCTGCTGTACGGATGCCTGTTTCTCTTCCAGGAGCTGCCAGCCCTCTCCCCTCCCTTAGGCTCCTACCTCCCTTACTTAACCCTCCTTCACAAGCGTCTGAGAAAACACGCAGACTGGTGTCTCCCTGCACCCGCATCCCCAAACCTAGAGAATCCCACCGTCATAGCACCTGGAGACCTGGTCCTAGTCAAGCAGCTGCAACCTCGAGCCTTATCTGCACAGTGGAAAGGACCATACACTGTGATCCTCACCACTCCCACCGCTGCCAAGCTCCTTGGTCTTCCCTCCTGGTATTACCTGTCCCAGCTGAAAAAGGCACCCACCCAACATGATTCCAATTGGACCACTCAGGTTATTACCCCTGCCAAGTTACGACTCATGTGAATAGGTAACAACCCTTTGCCTAGCCTTCCTCGGCCATCTAGTCCTCCCAAGTCTAGGTAAGACTCCTGCCCAAACTCTCCCCACCAATCCATTCTGGTGGAGGTTCTACCTTTCCGAGACCTGGACCCAAGGAAATAGTGGGGCCCAAGAAAGGAGTGGGGGCTCCCTTACCATAGCCACAGTAGACTGCCAGCCCCTGGGGTGCCAAAGCCAAGTAACCTCTAACTTCTCCTCCTTCCAAAGCATTCCTCAAAAATACCCCCCTCCCTACCCAGTCATTTGTTTCGTATATGATCAGACAAACGATGCCTGTTGATCCATTTGGGTTGAGACCAATGGAGGCTGTCCTTATCACTACTGCAACATGCACTGGACCCATCCAGACAACAGAGGAACCCTCTGGCAGCAGCCCACTTCCTCTGTGCAACTGGTTAGGAGTGACACGTATGACAAGTTGACATTTCGGGACAAGTGGACATTTTTCCTCACCATCCCTGACCCTTGGGACCCGAGGTGGGTGTCAGGGGTTGAGGCCAGCCTTTATTGAGAGGCCCATGACTCCTATCCCATGGCCAACTCAAGATCTTTAGGTCCTACATCAGGGTCGTGAGCAGCCTTGTCAGCCTGGCCTCTGACATCAAACAACAGGAAAAGGCCATCTCAGCTCTAGCCGACCCAGGCAGCAAGCTCCAGGACAGCAGCAACCCTTTTTCCTGGCTAACCCTAGTCAGGGAAGGGGCTCAAGTAGTGTAAATGGCCGGTATACACAACATCTCTTGTTGTTTCCTGTGTGCAGCCTTGAATAGGCCCCCACTGGCTCTGGTACCCTTACCCAGCCCTTTTAGTTCCTCTAACCTAACCCTCTCCTTTCCCCTTCCTGGCCAAACCCTGGGGGAAGTCCCCTTGTTCCAAGACCCACTTAGACAACAGCTCCCCTTTTGCTACTCCACCCCCAATGCTTACTGGTGCAACCGGACAGGATCTGCACCTCCAAATGTAACTGCCCCCCCAGGTGGGTATTTTTGGTGCAATTCCACCCTGTCAAAAACTCTCAAGGCTTCCAACACTACCTTATGCGTTCCCATCTCCCTAGTCCCCAGCCTCACCCTGTACAGTGAGGCTGAGCTAGCCTCCCTTCTGCCCCTTGCCCACCCTTGCCAAGCAAGGGCAGTATTCCTTCCACTGATGATCGGGGTCTCTTTAGCCTCATCCCTCGTAGCCTCCGGCCTAGGAACCGGAGCCCTAACTCATTCTGTCCGGACCTCTCAAGACCTTTCAGCCCGATTACAGGTAGCAATCAAAGCTTCTGCAGAGTCCTTGGCCTCCCTCCAACAACAGATCACCTCGGTTGCCCAGGTGGCAGCCCAAAACCGTCAGGCACTTGACCTCCTTATGGCCGATAAGGGCGGCACCTGCATGTTCCTCAATGAAGAATGTTGCTACTACATCAATGAGTCAGGACTAGTAGAAACCAATCTCCTCACTCTAGAAAAGATTCCGGAAGGACTCCACCAGAAAAACCTCAGGTCGGGGCCTTCACTTGGGTGGTGGCAGTTGTCTATGGCTGGTTGGGTCCTACCCTTTCTAAGCCCCTTACTAATCATTGGCTTCTTGCTACTCATAGCTCCCTGTGTCCTCTGCTTCATCCAGGACCGCATGAAAGAAGTCTCCCAGGTCACTTTCAATCAGATGCTACTCCACCCCTGTACCCGAGTTCCAACCTCTGAAGAACCCCACAATGGCCTATATCAGTAGGAAGCAGCCAGATGAATACGTCGCCCCTTTTTCTTATTAGAAAGAGGTTGGAATGTTAGGCAGGAATCTAGACCCAACATGGCGGTATCACCCGGCATGGCAGGCCCTTTGTTAGGACTTCCCGCCCTCCACTTCCTGCTAATACTCTCAGCATGCAAAAAAAGCCTGTGCCCACCAAAGAACCCCCGCTCTGCACAAGCTCCTGGACACATCATTCCCCAGAAATCCAAATCTAACTCAGGAAAACCGAAACCTACAAACCCAGCCTACCTCACCCTATAAAAGGCCCCCGATACCCACCCCAAGCGCGACTTCCTCGGCCCTCCCCCTAGAGGACCGGTGAACCTCGCCCGCGAGCCCAATAAAGGCTACCTTTGTTCTCATCTGCCTCGTGTCTTCTTGCTTGGCTCCCCATTTACATTACAAAGGCACTTTCAAGTCCAAGCTGTTATGACTCGATGAACTAAACAGGTACTGAATGATCATGGATCAATTGGATGATAGCTAAAATTTAGTATGCATTTGCATTAAAAATCATTCTGGTGCTACATAATTTGGAATAAGGCAGAGAGAAGAGAGGCAGCTGGTATTTATTACGATTTCACTTTACTGAATACTATGATGGTTTTCCTAGCATTTCCTCATTGGAAACTTTTAGCAGTCTGACAATGTAGCACCCCCATTTTCAGTTGAGAAAACTGAGGCTCAGAGAAGATGAGTTACTAAAGTGTCTACTGTTGGAAAATAACAGGGATAGAACTGAATGTAGCCTATACTCACACTCAGTCTGACACTAAAATTGGGGCTCTTTTCACCAAAGCAGGCTGTCCCAGAACTCAAGATGTCCCCAAAAATAGACACACACACACACACACACACACACATATAACCTATAAATATATGTATATATATATAACCTATAAATATATGTATATATATATAACCAAAAAAGATCTAAAAATGTGACAATACTGCTATCATACCCATCCAATATTTAATGATATTTTCAGCCACAGTATAAATTCCAAAACATATCACAATGACAGACACCTCTGTTTAAAATTTTCAGACATTTTTCCTTAAAAGGAGAATCTAAGAGTTCCTTT
>NW_016820640.1:594199-678114 GCF_001698545.2 Rhinopithecus bieti | reverse complement strand
ATATATATATATATATATATAAACTATTTCCCAGCTCTTTCCACATAGGAACAAAAACTAAAATTTCTGGGAAAGATAAATCGTCTGGTGTAGTTGATAAACAAACAAAAACAGGAAATAATAAAGAACTAATGGTAGAATATCCTTGGAAATACTTGACAAAGAAAAGCCAAAAAACATATCACACACACACATCCACACGTAGAAGTCCTTCTCTTTCTTTTGAAATGATCCAAAGTGAAAATGATATCAATGCCTAAGTAAGAACTACCTTAATATATCACAGGCCTGGAGAAAGCAAAATGGACTGAAATCGTGGCATGCTTGAGTGCTCTAAAAGTAGTGCCTCCGCCAGTACCTTCAGTGCCCCGAACGAAGTCATATTCTTCATAACACCTGGGGCCTGTACCTCATAAGCAATTTCATGATCAAAAAATAGAAATCCTTTCCTCTCTACTCATATAATTGAGAGTTCCACCCTATTCTTAGTGAAGTTCTTGGACTTCATCTTCTATGCTAACAGGCTATCACTGACTCTGGCTGGACCCTGTCAATTCTACTTCTGAGTTCTTTAGTAGCTTCTCTTCCCCATGGTTAATAATGCAATGACTACTGGACATAGTCCTTCTTTTTATATTTGTTGCTTTTTAAAATATTCTCTCCCTGCCAATCTTATGGTTAACTTAACATAGATACTGCCCTAATCTCAGCTTCCACTCCAATTCTCTACGGAGTTCTGGTCCCGGATTTCTATTTCACAACTACACATTTCACCCTGAATGCCTCCTCACCAGTTCCAATTCAAGGGATCTTAGATCTGACCTTTCCTTTATCCAACAATAGCAATAAAACCAACCTCTCCTAGTCACTTCCCTATTTCACTAATGATTCCAGTCATCCACAATCAAAATCCAAACTATCTTTGACTCACTCTTGTCATGCTTAAAGTCTGAAACATCAAAGTGGCTACATTAAGAACTCAGGTTCAGGTAAGAGAGAGCTGTATTCACCTCTGGCTCCACCATTTACTGCCTGCATAACTTAGGTATGTTACCTTAATTATGCAAACCTTCGTTTCTATACCACAAAAATAAAATTAATATCAATAACTAACATTAGTAGAGCTGTTTATAAGTATTATATATATATATGAACATGTTTAGTATTTACAATAATAAAATGAAATAGATACCATTATTTCTTTTCTATAGATGAGAAAACTGAAAAATAGAGAGTTAAATAAATTGCCAAAAACCATAAAGTGAGTGGCTGAGATTCAAACCCAGACAGTCTGCCTCTAAGACTGTAACCACCATAGGCACTGCCTTCCTGAAAATAATAATCTAGCTCACAGTGTTGTTGTGAGCATAAAAATAAAGCCTCTAAAATACTTGTCAATATTAGCTGCTATTAGCATTATAAATTTCTACTTCATAAAAGTCAGAAGCAAACCATCCAATATACAAATTCCTATAGCACTTATTCTTGGACTACATGAATTACATATTGCCTTTTATTACTTGACAATCATCTCACTACAGTGTGTATGTTACAAGCTGTTTTAAGCTGGGGATGGTGTATAAAACCATCCTATGCGTAATAAATGTTAGTAGATTTAATGTATGTCAAAGACTTTTTAATTGATTATTGTGACCCGTATCCATTTCACAGTCTCTTACAGCCTGGCCTTTGGTTATCCTAAAGTTTATGGATGTGTGCTCATTCGGAGAATTCACGTTTCTCCAATTTTTGACCTCTTTGCTCAAGGTCAGCCTTCCTACATGGAGCTACTTCCTAGGCCCCATTCACTGACTTCTGAGCCAGACCTGCTCCTGAACCCCTTTCACATTCTGCACCTCACCATGGTCTCAGCTCCTTAGCATACCCAATGTCCAGGATGTGCTCAAGGCCCTAAGGCTTAAACACATGAAGCCATGCTCAAAGGTTACACCCACAAGTACCTAGATTGTACACCAGGAGCTTACGTGATGTTGCTAGGAAAACAACACTATGTTAGAATGTTGTTTTCTAGAATTTCAAAATCAACGGGGAGGAGCTAAGCTTTTCAACAATAAGGACGTTGCTTTTATTTTAAAATGATTCTCAAAATTCTCAAAAACTATTATGACATGAAAAAACTATTTTCAATATTAATGTTAAAGGTGTGAATTGGCCAGGCACGGTGGCTCATGCCTGTAATCCCAGCACTTTGGGAGGCCGAGACAGGCGGATCACGAGGTCAGGAGATCGAGACCATCCTGGCTAACATGGTGAAACCCCGTCTCTACTAAAATACAAAAAATCAGCTGGGCGTGGTGGCGGGCGCCTGTAGTCCCCGCTACTCAGGAGGCTGAGGCAGGAGAATGGCGTGAACCTGGGAGGCGGAGCTTGCAGTGAGCCGAGATCCCGCCACTGTACTCTAGCCTGGGTGACAGAGCCAGACTCCGTCTCAAAAAAAAAAAAAAAAAAAGGTGTGAATTATAAAAGACTGTGTACAATATGGACTAATTCATGTATGCAATAATGTATACATGCATAGAAAAGTGTATGGATGTTGATATACTGATGCATAGTTTATATTAAAAGCAGAAATATGAATAATTTCCTTTTTCTTATTTATCTATATTTTCTATTACTAAATCTTTATATTGGTAAGATTAAAGAATATTTAAATTATTTAAAATTGGAGTTTATTAATCTTTGATTATTGTCCCCGTTCTGATTAGAAACATTTTCATTAATCCGTGTTATTGTCCCAGTGCCATATAATTAGCAATGACTGGCATATTTATACAAATAATCGGAAAAACTAATTTTTGCTATATTCATATCTTAAAATCTACCAAAGCCATTTCTCTAGGTAATTTTTATCTCTTTCTGGATAGCATACAGAACTGAGACCCACTATAGTTAAATGGATGCCTTTAAATGTCTTTGAATTTCAAAACACATGTGTTCAATTTTCATTGAACATAATCTCTTAGAACTAATTTTTTTTCCTGGCCCGGGGTTCATTAAAAAAGTTTTGCTGTACACATGCATGTTTTTTGGGCATATCCATCTAGAAATAGAATACTCAAAACAAGTTTAGCTATTTTATTTTTACATAGGTGTTTTTAAAGAATACATTGCCATTCTTGGAAAAAATTAAAACGCTAAGGTTCATGTAAGCAACTAAAACAAATACATGTGTCTAAAGATACCATACTGCAAAAAAATCAACCCTATAAAGTAGGATGAAACAAAATATAATTAAACTTTCCTACGTAAATAGGGTCCTTAAACATTGCTCACTAGCACGCAGCACAGCAACCAGAACAGTTATCATTATATGTTTCCCAAATAAAATCAAACCAGTGTTTTTCAAAGTGAAATAGTACTGATGGTTGGAATTTAGCCAGAGTACGACCAAATTGTGGATAACTTTAGAAGGAGCGTAATGGTAAAAATCTGCCGTAGCTTGTCTAGCAAACCTGGGATAGGAACCAAAGAGATCTACTAAAGTTTAAGCAAACTGAATAGGGAAGGGTAGGCAGCAATTAATTACTACCAGAACAATTTGTATGAAAAATATATATGCAGAGAAAAAATGTTTAATGGAATTCAAATTGTGTAAACGTGCTCGTTCCATGGTGTCATGTAAGAAGTGAATCAAGGTTTGCTACCAGGTCAAATACTCTGATTTAAGGATAGATTCATCCATTAATCAGAGATCTTCCATCTATCAGCAGAAATTTTACCTGTCCTTTTTTTTTTTTTTTTTTTTTTTTTGAACAGAGGTCTCACTCTTGTCTTGCCCAGGCTGGAGTGCAGTGGCACGATCTCGGCTCACTACAAGCTCCGCCTCCCAGGTTCCCGCCATTCTCCTGCCTCAGCCTCCCGAGTAGATGGGACTACAGGCGCCGCCACCACGCCCGGCTAGTTTTTTGTATTTTTAGTAGAGACGGAGTTTCACCGTGTTAGCCACGATGGTCTCAATCTCCTGACCTCGTGATCTGCCTGCCTCGGCCTCCCAAAGTGCTGAGATTACAGGCGTGAGCCACCACGCCCGGCCTTGCCCCTTAAAATTGTCAAAATAAAGCCTGCTAAAGAGAAGCACGACTTTCTATTGATTTGAACACTGATGCCCAAAAATCTGTGTCTTAAAAAATCTGTAGATTTTGGATTAATGTAAACTCTCTCTCATAATTTTTTTCTGAATAACCCCATAAACTACGAATGCAAAACGAAGAAAACACAAGATTTTCAATACTTGGTCTACAGCAACCTATGGTACACAACAGGGAATAAAGAGAGAGTTTGACTTAGAGTCAGAAGACCTGGTGTTCAACCTTGACTGTGTCTCTTACTAACTTTATAATTTACTGGTCACAATTTTTGCTTTAGTTGGGAATTTTAAAGACAGCATATTGTTAGGTATATTTTGGTGGGGCTGATGTGAAAGTGTAATGAAGTTACATACGACGGTGCTCATTGAGCCAAAAATGCCTATATAGAATAGTCGGTCAGATGATGATTATTCTTGGAGGCTCTATATTCTGCTGTGTGTATTCATTTTAGTACAATAAGAATAATTTATAAAAGGCACTAACAAGCTCCTAGTCATCATATGACATAAAGGTGTCTTTTAGGAACCAGGCAATTAATTAAAAAGAAAAGTTTACTCTCATACCTACACACCTATGTATACATCTAGGCTCATGCCTGCATTATTCACAACAGGCAAAAGATGGAAGCAATCTAGATGTTCATTGGAAAAATAAAATATGGTGTATACAGACACTGGAATATTATTCAGCTATTAAAAAGGCATGATATTCTGATACATGCTATGGCATAAATGATCATTGAGAACATTATGCTAAGTAATAAAAGTCAGATGCAGGAAAACCCGTGTTTTGTGATTTTAAATATATCAGGAATCTAGGACACAAAGTAGATGAGTGGCTACCAGGGACTGAGAAGAGGAGGAAATGAGGAATTAATATTTACTAGGTACAGAGTCTCAGTGTGAGATAATGAAAAAGTTCTAGAGATGGGCGTGGTGGCTCACATCTGTAATCCCAGCACTTTGGGAGACCGAGGTGGGTGGATCACTTGAGGTCAGGAGTTTGAGACCAGCCTGACCAACATGGAGAAACCCCGTCTGCTAAAAATGCAAAATTAGCCGGGCATGGTGGTGCATGCCTGTAATCCCAGCTACTCGGGAGGCTGAGGCAGAAGAATCGCTTGAACCTGGGAGATGGAAGTTGTGGTGAGTCGTGATTGCGCCGTTGCACTCCAGCCTGGGCAACAAAAGAAAAACTCTGTTTCAAAAAAAAAAAAAAAAAAGATTATTATTTTTCTACTTCTCTGATAGTAGTAGGGAGGCAGAGTGCAGGACTGACCATCTAGCATTGATACTTGTGTCTAAACTATTTTAATATATTTGTAATTTGGTCCTGAAGCTCATTTTTGTGCCTCCATATTCTAAATATTTATAGGATGTACAATACAGTGTTTAGTTGAACTTCTTGTTATTTATATACAACTTTTGTCACTACATCTTGAAAGTTCAAGCAATAACAACATCAGAAAAAATAATAATAATCACCCATATTAAGAACTTACTCTGTGTCTGGGATGATGACAGATGCCTTTAATTCTTCTGTAATTCTCACAATGGCCATATTTATAAAAGAAAATAAGGCATTGATATGGTCTGAATGTTTGTTTCCCTCTGCCCCAACCCCACCACCACCAAATTCTTATGTTGAAACCCCCTAATGTGATGGTATTAGAATATTAGAAGGTGGGGGTTTTGAGGACGTGCTTATTTCGAGGGTGAAGCCCTCATGAATAAGATTGGTGCCCTTATAAGGAACTGAGGAAACCAGAGTTCTTCCTTTCCACCAATGTGAGAACACAGTGAGAAGATGCCATCTATGAACCAGTGTAGGCCCTCACCAGACAATTTATGGTGTTTTGTTTTAGCAGCTTGAAAAGACTAAGACAGACATTAAGTGTTAATTAACTTCGCCTAAAGTGATGCAAATGGTTGATCTCCTGTCTTGCTTTCCAAATTATTTTTGTTAATAATATTAACTCCTATTTCTTATCATAACAGACTGAAAATAGGTGTGTAGATATGAGAGTAGACTTTTTTTTTTAAATTAATTCCTTAGTTCCTAAAAGACACCTTTATGTCATATGATGACTAGGAGCTTGTTAGTGTCTTTTATAAATTATTCTTATTGTACTAAAATGAATATATACAACAGTATAGAATATTTCATTTTAGTCATTTTAAGTGTCAAGTGCAGCCATCACCAGTCCATCTCTAGAACTTTTTCATTATCTCACACTGAGACTCTGTACCTATTAAATATTAATTCCTCATTTCCTCCTCTTCTCAGTCCCTGGTAGCCAGCCACTCATCTACTTTGTGCCCTAGATTCCTGATATAATTAAAATCACAAAACATGTGTTTTCCTGCTTCTGACTTTTATTACTTAGCATAACGTTCTCAATGATCATTTATGCCATGTATCAGAATAGCATGCCTTTTTACAGCTGAATAATATTCCAGTGTCTGTATACACCATATTTTATTTTTCCAGTGAACATCTAGATTGTTTCCATCTTTTGCCTGTTGTGAATAATGCTGACATGAGCCTAGATGTATAAATGTCATGTTTTCAATTATTTTGTGTATATACCCAGTTCTTGTTGCTGCAACAGAATACTAGTACTGCATCTTTGGAAAAGAGAAATCAACAAAAATTAGGCAGGCATGGTGGTGGGCACCTGAAATCCCAGCTACATGGGAGGCTGAAGCAGGAGAATCACTTGAACCCAGGAGGCAGGGGTTGCAGTGAGTCAAGACAGCGCCACTGCACTCCAGCCTGGGCCGCAGAGGCTGTAATTCCTTCATCCCTTTATAAAACACCAGCTTGAGTTTCATCATTCAATAAATATAGTCTAATAATTTTATTCCTCAAATGTACTATGTTGCCCACGTGGAATAGATTATACTGGCCTAAATTCTTTCTTCCACTAACCTTGAAACTTACAAGTTTAATCTGTGAACTATGTGGTAATAAAAATTACTTTCATTATAAAACAAGTTTATAACAAATATTTCATATACATCAAAAGGTTGAAAAGATTTCAAATTTTAGAAAAGAAGGACTTCTTAAAAGAATTACAATATATCTCAGTTGATAGCCTATATATGTAACCATTAACATCAATTCAAGTTAATAACAACTTGATTCTAACCCATAATTTAAAATTTTATACTTTTATAGTATTTTACATGCTTCTCTGTAGTTCACCAACAATACTTTATAAGAGCAAAAATTAGTACACTTCAAAGTTTAAAACCTGAGGGTCAAAATTAGGAAATATCTATTCATTTAAGCAAAGTGACTAAATGTACTCAAAAGAAGCAGAACTGCTTTTCGTACAAATGAATGTCCATCAAAGCACAGTGCTAAATGTTATTATTTTGAGGCAAAACTTTATAAATATAAATAATTTATCACACATTTTATGATTCATCATACAACTAAGGAATGTAACATAGCTTGAAATCATGTAAAAATGTTTATAGCATAAGAATGACAAACAATTCAAAAACATGAAGTATGCTTGCTTTAATAATTTAGAAAACAATAGATACTTTTTTCATGGCCTATTTTCCCCAGAACAGGCTTATCATATTATTAATTTTATCCAGAGTCTTTGTTTTTT
Organism: Rhinopithecus bieti; assembly: GCF_001698545.2. Taxonomy (NCBI): domain Eukaryota; kingdom Metazoa; phylum Chordata; class Mammalia; order Primates; family Cercopithecidae; genus Rhinopithecus; species Rhinopithecus bieti. The sequence continues at coordinate 670,380 of NW_016820640.1, read as the reverse complement.
TTTTTTTTTTTTTTTTTTTTTTTTTTTTTGCTATGTCCTCGTGGTTTATATGTGCTACTGCACAATGTGTATTTGATGTATAAATTCTCTTCATTGAAACTTTTTAGGGTGTGAGTATATTCATGTGTCTATAAATTTACCCAGTGACAACTGTTGCTGATGCTAACATTTATTGTTCACTAGGTGTTACATATTATACTAAATAATTTACATACTTAGTTTTAACTATATAAAATTGTGGATGTTTATTTTTAATTTATAAAGAGGGCAGTTTCATATGGTTCATCCTGAGATTTTAGCTCATTCATTTCCCATAAGAACCATGAGATAGTTATTTATGTATGTCTATTTATGTATGTATATTTAGTTATGTATGACTTATCTTATTTTACAGATGATGAAAGTAAGTCATAGAGAAGTGAAATATCTTGTCCAAGGTTAATATAGTTAAGCAACAAACTCGACAAATGAATTTGGCAATTTGACTCTATAGGCCATTGAATGAGCTAGTCTATTATATTATAACAAGATAACAAGCAGTGAAAGATACTCTGTGGGGAAGTTTGCTTCCTTTCTGGACTCCTTCCCTTTGGTAACCTACTCAAAGCCTGTAACTGCCTCAAGTATGGTCTGACTATAAACAGGAGCATGGTATCACCTAAGAGCTGCTAGAAATGCAGACCCCCGGGGAGTCTGAATCCGCATTATAATAAGATTCACATGTTACAGTGTTTCATATGAACCTTACCTTTTAAGAACAGATCTAAGCTGTCTTCATTTTAAGACTTAATAAGCATATGCAAAACAATCCATCTACATTCAAAAGGTAAAGACAAAATAAGTCTACATGTAATAAAATGTCCTGGTTCAGGTAACCTGTGTTCAATAAGAAATAATACTTTAGATGTAATTTTGGGTGTACACAAAAAGAATTCTTGTGAATGCATACATTCCCCACACCCTTCTTTTCATCCCACATACCTCTTTAACTTATTCAGTGAATAGATGTCTATTATGTCTCTATTGGCATGAGACTGTGTCTTCAGTTTGCCATTTTACTCTCTGTGATTCACACAAACTGTGGCTTTCCCTTCACACTTAGAACTTTAAGCCTTTATGTACAATCCCTGACATAGTGACATGGAGTATATCTTCCCACTAGATGGCAGTAACGGCAATTTAATAATACATGTAAAGACATTTCTAGCTTGCTACAGGGCACTGCAAACAATGACTTTTAGTGAGGGTTTCGTGAATTGCTGGTTTTAATATAGGGAGCAATGACTTGGTGACAAATTGGAGAACAGTTTTTCTCTTTTGATATCTATGTTTAAATTTTGTTTTGCATGCTTTTCAAGATTAAAAGTAGTCTTGTTTGCATCTCTTACCCCTAGCTATAAGGAGCAGCTATTTTATGAATAAATTTCACTGGTAAGAGTGATAGACAGGTGGTTGCTAAAATAAGGTATTTTGTTAGCATAACTATATAAATCATTTTCTTATTCCATTTTTAAGGAGATCTTTCCTTTTTTCTATAAATGACCATATATATAATTTCTAAATGCAGATATTCAAGATTCTCATGAGAAATCACATCTCAGATTGATAAATTTATTTTTATTAAGTTTCTTTCCAGTAAATGTTTTAAGAGGACCACATACAAATGCCCTATAGAAGTTAAGCAATAACAGCAAGGAGAGAAGTTTATAGTAAAATGATAATAGGATTTTAGCACATATAAATGCAGTTCTATAGACATTCTATTTAGTGTTTCAATATGACTTTTGCATTCAGAATGTTTTACATAAATACTTAAGAGAGAGGATGACAAAGCTTATTAACAAATATGCAAATTTCTTCAGGGATATAATTATGCAACCTCATTGTTGCCTTGATATTTCAAGGGATTGAAAATACATTTGCCATTGATCACACTTGTCTTATACTGATCTATGTTGAAACTGTAAAAGTGCTACCCCAGTGCTTCTCAAACTAACTGTGGTCTAAGCCAGACAATTTTTCCCTAAATCATGAACTAACACTTTGCAATTTACAGTAAAAGTGGATAACTGGAGAAATTAAATGTAAAAACTGACATTAAAACATTCATATTGTATTATTTGAATCAACAGACACAAATGTTGGGTTGATTTTCTATGAAATGTTCTAAATGCTTACTCTCTATTTTTGTACTTCCGTGTTTTCTAACGGGTATCAAACCGTTCTCGGAAGGGCCTGGCCCACGGACTCCATTTTGCATAGGGCTGCCCTAGACTGCTTGCTAGCAGAATGGAGCCACATTTTGTTGGAGAGTTAGGTTCTAAAGCAACCACGCATGCTAAAAAACCTGGGGCCTCTCAATTAGTCTAGTAAAGGCAGGATTTTTATTTGTATTTTTTAATTTGGCTTCTTTGTTATCCATAATGATGTGATTGGTTTCCATTTAGATGCTATGCAGTAGGAAAAATACATATATCTTAATGCTGGACTTACACTGAGTACAAGATAGGTGCCAAAGATGTGATGTTCCAGGCACAGAAACTGATACATGTCTCCCAGCGGGGACTCAGGTCTTCACCTCTGGAGGACACACTGTCTTTTGCCACTATGCTGTGTCCTTCAGTCTGCATCCTCCTCCCTCCACCCCCACCTGCTCTTTTTCTTCCCCACAGTGAGTACCAATGACCATATTCTCTTCCAGAGCCACATCAAAAGATTAAACAATGGCAACTTATGCTGTTACAAGGAAAAACACAGTATCTGCTCATACAATCTGACAGTTTGTAGACATCAGCTGAGCTATGCTCACCCACTTTGGAACACGATGAAAGGTCAACCAGCTTTCTGTGAGGACATTTTTCAGAAGCACTTTAGTAATAGGTCAATGGCAAAAAGGTCTAAACACTGATGTTTTGTGTCTGAGATCTCAATTCTGTTTGGATATTGTCACATTAATTTTCTAAAAATGTTATTTAATTTCAATATTATCCCATAAGCATATATGTATGAAGAATATAATATTCATACATACATTTTGAAGGTGTCTGACACATGTCAAACTAACATCAGCAACATATGTTTTACATCTAAAATCCAAAATGAATTGTCAACTTTTATCATTTTATTTTATGTAATTTAGCTGAGACGGACCTGAATCTTAGCTTTAGACTATTTTGGATTTGGCCTTACATATACAAATTCATTTATCACTAAATTGAAAATATTTTCTTAAAAAAAAAATACTCATGGAGTTATTTTAATTTCAGAACTTTATTAATACTTTTGCAATTTTAAATATATTTTGTGTTTTTCTCACTCTAATATAATGTTCAAAATGGGGAATACATTAAAATTATCCATTTTATGTATCACATAGGAAAACACACCAAATTTCCCTAAGTACGTACATTTATTTGCCAGGCATAGATCAGAAAACTAGAACATTTTATCTGTACTAGTTTCTCCATTTGGCATAACACTCTGTTTTTATTTGTTTGTTTTGTTATTGTATCAAAGGTGTATGTTTAAAAATACCAATCAGTATTTGAAGCTCGTTAAAATTAGCACCATTTATCACTCTGCCAGACTTTTAAAATACACACATAAAACAAACAAAACAATAATAACCACAAAACAAAAACACTACACAAAACTGATTTGCATACCATGTAAATCTGTTTTTAAGGAAGCAGTCCTCAGGAAACTAAGGACCAATTAGTAGAAGAATAACTTACATAAGAACTATTTTCTAATTTTCTGATACTATTTACTTGCAAACGAACACTTAATTATTGTACAATTGCCTATATGAGTTTTTATTAATATGCATTATTTTATATGCATGTATGTATGTGCAGCCAATGATATTTTTTGCAAAAAGTTTATTTTTTCAAGCATAACCAAATATATTTGTATTACTTTAAAGTCTAATATGCTACTTTTCATGTGCTAAGCCATGAATTTCAAAGAGTACAGTGAATATTGTACATGGTTGTGTATATGTGTGAATATCAACTAGGGCTAAGCATTGAAAAAATCATATAAAAACAATAGTACACAGAAGACATTTCTATCTAAGAGTAATGGACTGGGAAAAGTTAGCTGAAAATAAATGTACACATTTGGAGACAAAATTTTCATATAAATGAAGACGAAAGTTTGATTAGAATTTAATTTTTAAGATATAAATAGAAATAAGGCCAATTTAGCTATTTTTTTAAATTAGGTTTAATTATAACTCATGCAATAACTTAAGGATGAAAAAAGCATTGGATGTTACACGTAAAATTCTTTTTTGTTTTTTGAGACGGAGTCTTGCTCTGTCACCCAGGCTGGAGTGCAGTGGCGCGATCTCGGCTGCCTGCAAGCTCCGCCTCCCGGGTTCCCGCCATTCTCCTGCCTCAGCCTCCCGAGTAGCTGAGACTACAGGCGCCCGCCACCGCGCCTGGCTAATTTTTTTGTATTTTTAGTGGAGACGGGGTTTCACTGCGTTAGCCAGGATGGTCTCGATCTCCTGACCTCTGTTACACGTAAAATTCTTAAACCACTCTGTAATAGAGCACATCCTCAAATCCTTTAACTTATGTTTGACTTTAGCGAGGAAAAGAGGGTCATATTTGTAACATCATTTGAGAAGACTACCTTTTTCCCAAGAACGTCTATTAAGCATTTGGATAATGATGATGGTGATTATGATGACAAAGAGGACAAAGTTAACAGTCAGAATTTCCATGGAACTTACTGTATGCTAGTATTGCTTTAAAGACTCTACATATATTATTCTAGTCTGTTGTGAGAATCAGATAAATTATAGATCAAATATTATGTTATTAATATTCTGTTTTGAAGCGCCTAGTGTCTACAAGTTCACTCTTCCAAAGTACTGCCATAAGTGCTGAACCAATTTCCCAGCTTCTCGCAGGCTGGTTTTCATGTAGCAGAGTGAACTCTTTTATATTGATTGATATTTTTTTAGACACAGTCTCATTCTGTCACCAGGCTGGAGTGCAGTGGCGTGATCTCGGCTCACTGCAACCTCCACCTCCCAGGTTCAAGCGATTTTCCTGCCTCAGTCTCCCAAGTAACTGAGATAACAGGCGTGGGCCACCAAGCCTGGCTAATTTTTGTATTTTCAGGAGAGATGGGGTTTTGCCATGTTGGCCAGGATGATCTCAATCTCTTGACCTCATGATCCGCCCTCCTCCGTCTCCCAAAGTGCTAGGGTAACAGGCATGAACCATTGCGCCCCGCCACAGATTGAACTCTTAAAATATATAGATTCACTTATATATGATATGAACTGAGACCTCACTGATCAAAAGCCTCCAAGGGCACAATTGACTTAGGAAAAGCAATCCAATATTGTTGATATGGCTAGCAAGGTCTTTCATGGCCTTACTTCACCATCTTATTGTCTCTGGTATAGTTCAAATATGCCTCACTCTGCTCTCCTTGAAAACCCGACTGGCTCTTCCCCCTGCCTCGGGGTGCCCTCTCCCAGGGTATGCATGGTAGCATACTTCTTCACTTCTTGCAGGTCTCTTCTCAGATGCTACCTACTCCAAAAAATCATCTGCAACCAAAAATAGATGAAACAGTCCCCATAGCCACCCAACCAGCTTTATTTTTCTTCACACTATTTGACACTGTCAAAACAGTATGATGTTTTCTATTTGTTTGGTTTTGGCTTAATGTCTTCCCCCTCCTCTCCATGTGACCCCAGCACCACCTATAGAATATAAGAGCTGTGTTTGCTTGGGACTTTTTGTGTTCACTACTATAACCTGAACCTTTAGAAGAGTACCTGGGGTATAGTAAGCATTTAATCAATGTTGATACATTGAATTGAATCATTCTTGCCAATTTTCTCCTTAAGTTTCAGCTGAACTACATCTGCCTGATCCACACTGTTTTTGCTTAGAACTTAGGCTCAATGCTAAGCACACACACACACACACATAACACACACATAACAGACATATATACAAAGACTTCTGAACACTTGTTAATTTAAAAAGCTTCTCAAAAGCATGATCTACCTTTGCTATATTATTGTTAGGATTTAAATTTTGTACAGGAAATATACTCTGTGCATGCAAAATTTAAGAGGGAAAAAGTCAGATGCACCTAGCAGTATGGTAGGTATACTATATCAGTATACTATGGGAAATGTGAGTATATAATAGACATAATATTAATATAATATGTGTGTAATACATGTCTAATATGTAATAGAGTGTATACAATATATATCATAATACATATATATATAGCTTTCTGATGACCTATGCCATTCTAAACAAAATTGCTATAATGTTTTCATTAAGGAATATTATTTACTCTTAAATATGATTATATCCTGTTTATTTTCCTTGAATTGTATTCACTTGGATTAATCCATGGCTTAACTTACTTTTGCTCTCTTCATTATACCTAGTCAATCTAAAGAAAATCCTGCATCCGCCTTTATATCATTGGCAGGAGCTTAGCAAATCTATTCCCTAACTCATTCCTTTCTACTGACATATGATTTTATAATGTGATTTTTTTCACTAAATATGGTGTCTGATAAGTACAACCATGATATCATAGTGAAGCATGTATTCTACCACGAGGATCAGGTATTTCTGGAGAGAGATAGCACTAGATAACAAATAGATTAGTAAAAGAACATTGTCTACCAAATTGCAACTCACGTTGTACATCTTGGTTTCCTGCTTTCCCATAGACATCAGAGTCATTTTCATGTGGTTATCAGATCTGGAGTTAAAATATCCCTGAGATTTGCAGTCCATGATAATATTGGTACTTTTTACTATGGCTATGATAGAAAAAAGACAATGAATATCCAGATTTTTATTTCCTTAAATTAAAAATAGCCTGCCTTCATATGGAATATTCTGTATATTAATTTGAAGGGGTATCTATACAAAACAAAATGAAGAGCAATGTGTTTGATAGTTTCTCTATAAAAACAAACCACATAAACAAAATCACATCCCTCATTCTAGCAAAAGAGATGTACAAATGTGCATCTATGTTTTCTGAGCTTGGAGAAGCTTATGAGTGAGGTAGAGAAACACACACCACACTCTGATATTGGCTGCCTCAGGATGAGAGGAGGAAATGATTAGTAACTTTCTCTTTATATGTGTCTGCTTTGAGTTTTAGAATCGACTGCCTTTATAATTATATATCTATATAATTATGTTTACATATTTATATGTATTTATATAATTTACTTACATATACTTATATAATTTATTTAAATATATATTATATGTCTGTGTAATATATATATAATACATAATGGTATATTATTATATGCCTGTGTAAACTCTGTGTGTGTAACATACACATATTAACATATACACGTGCATATATGTATATCTAAAGTTGCCAGTTGTTTTTAATTTAACGTTGTTTTTCCATGTTTTATTTCTGGAGGTGATTATCAAGTTTACTACTGTGTCAACTGTCTTTGGGTAAGAAATGTTATACACAAGAAGTATATTTTACTGTCAGGAAAGGTTGTAAATCTGTTCCACTAAAATACTGATTAGTTGTTTAGCCAAAACCAATATTTTAAATTATTCAAATAAGTAATGAGAAATAGTACAGTATTTCCACCAGTCCATTGCATATGCTATGTATGCATTTCAGAAGAAAATGTATGACTGATATAAAATTTTTATTATAAATAATAAACATATCAGGATGCATGGTTTTGAGGTAGCAATGGTACTATATAACATCTGATGTAAGTGTGTATTAGTTGCAGAGGTAATCTAACTCCAGTAAAGAAGGTATTGTTATACCTATTTCACTTGGTTTAATAACTAGATCTTCTGACTGACAAAAGTTTAAATGTACTATAAACGTTAATTATTTTTAGCACAGTAGAAAGAAATAAAATATATTAGTGTTACTATAATAATAATAAATTTATAAGCATTTGCACACAAAAATCTCTTTAAGGGAAAAAAGGACATTGAATTAGAAGAGAAATACTTTTATTGGCTTTTCTCAAAATAGGACTGTACTGAAGCTTGCCAAATCCAAAATTATTAACTGGCAGAGTCAAGTTAAAAACATTTCAGCTTCACATAAAAATATACTTTTGAGTTCTAGGGGTGCTACTCACATTCTATGCCCTATAGTAGCATACAAAACTGGAATGGAGAAAAAAAAAATCACCAAATATGGTATGGCATGTTACAGTGCAATATTAAAACAATATGTCTTTCAAATAATTAAGACTTACTGTTATTTTGGAGCTATCTCTTTACAGTGCCATTTTAATAATCAATAACATGAAATGAAAAGTAATCAATACATAGTCATCATCAAAATTTCCATAAACTAACCTACATCCAAATCATTCATTTCATGTTTATTCTTTAAAAAATTAAAATTAAAACATACTTATTAAAATGGAATGTCTAAAATGCTTAAACATTTTACTTTAAAACCTGTCAGGTGAAACCATCCTCCCTATAATAAAAATATTATTCCTCTTAGACCCCCTAATAACTACTACACAATAATATTAATCATATTAGTAAAGTGCTTCACTAGGAATAATCAATCTAATTTATTGTAGGTCTGTTTTATAAGTTTGGAAATATATAACTTCCAAACATCAAAATTCACAGGAGGCAAAATTAATAAAATATTAAAAGAGGTCCAGTCACAGTTAAGTTTCCATGAAGTCAAATTTTACTGTTGCTATTTTATTGCTGTTTACAAAATACCAAAATATTTTAGAGGACAAAAGTGAAAAGAAAAAAATCATTCAATTTGTTTAATATCTATAAATTATGAATTTTATCGTTTATTAGTAAAATGCTACTTTTAAAAAAACATGATTGTTAATGTGGCGAAGGTATTATATGTATTATAATACTAGAGAGACTATTCTCAAGTTTTTAAGAAGTGTTTGAAAATAAGTAATTTTATATGCTCTATTTACAATTCATTCCTTACTAATCTTATTAGCTGATATTAGCCATCCAGAAATTCTTTATTCACAACAGTAACTAAAAGAATTTAAAATGAGGTAAAGATTTGAAAAACCTGTGTTTACTTATGAGGTTTTACAAGTTATATTCCAACTCTGTGAGAAGCTACAAATATTAACAAAATGATTGATGGGTTAGTCCAGTTTTTCAAACAGTGGAATATTAATGTAGGCTGCAGAAAGAATGTTTTCCTTCGTTGACCTAGTTCATTCATACTTGGCAAAATATTTGGAAACTAAAACATTAGGGAAGTCTAGCCTCCTCTACAGACCATGAACATGCAGAAAGAAAAGCAAAATTGAAACTTATAACCCAATGTCTTAAGATTTAATTTTACGATGCTATTATCTATTTTTTTGTTTAAAAAACTACATGATATATAAGCAGTTCAATTATAAATACATACACAAACACACACATCCATATACATATATGTGATGTTTGTGGTTAAACATTTGTTTAAATAACAAATGGTTATTGATCTGTTTAATATTGAAGTAAACTAGTCAAATGTTGATAACAAAGTCTATAGTAAATTTTTAAAAATCAAGCACCACATTACTTCATCAAGCAATACATTGACATTTGTTGAATACAATAATGTAAGATTCTGGTCAGTTTTATGATTTTTGTAGTCCTAGTAGAACATAAGGGAAAATAAACAAAAATCCATAATTTATTCTGTTAGTGCCTATACTTTACTTTAAAATGCTCCTGTAGAGAGATTTCACAGTAGCTTGTTTTTTTCTTTAATGTACACACTACAAGTTAGCCAAAATTTAAAGAAATCTAATCAGAGATCCACTCTCTACATTGGTTAAGATTTGTCATTTCCTAATCAGCAGTTTATCCTCTAGGGGCACCTGTGGCAAATGCTTCAAGTCTCCAAATACTGCACTGTGAAACTACACATGGGAGCTTGGTAGTTTACAAGACAGTTACAAATAACTTTTCACTGATGAGACAAATGATGATCAAGATATGTGATTGGCAAGAAACACTGGGGTATCTCCCCATTGTGGGAACAAAGTAAAATAATTCCAGGAAAAGGTTGTGAGTCTCACATCTTTGAAGTGGTACCTTCCATCTAAAATCTGTTTGAATTGGTACCCACTCCTGGACATATAAGGAGGGTCCTTTACCTGCTACTACTAGAAGGCTCATTGCTCCTGCTACCAGAATACAGTTGCATTTGCTCTGCAGTGAACTTTTCTACAAAGCGCTGGATGGCATGCCTAAAAGACAAGGAACAGAGACTCCCTCCAGATTATTTAGAACAAGCGATTTGATTTTGTACCTGATTGTTAATAAAAGTTTGTACCTTTGCAGAAATTGATCAGTAACATTTGTTTCTTGGTGTTTTTGTTTTTGAAACAACCTAATTAGTAGCAAATTTGTAAGAGAAGAGACATTTACCTCCTACCTATCTCTCATTTGTCAAAGGTCAAAATATTGACAAAAAAATCCCTAATTTGTTGAGGCAATGAATTACCTTAGATCAATTCCCACTCTCAGCATGTTAAATAGGAGATAACTCAGGTTAGAGTAGTTCATTTTTGCTAGAGAAAGTCACAATCAGTCAGGATGCTTTAGATGATGCTGGAGTACCAACCAGTTTAAAATCACAAAGAAGTATTTCTCCTTCACATTAAACGTTCATTACAGGTTAGCAGGGAAGCTTTGCTGACCGTAGCATCTTAGCTAAGCAAGATAACGGCAACTTCCACCTCAAATGTGGAGAAAGATGCAAGTAAGATGAAGGAACGCTGGAAATTAAATACTCTGACCCCAGGCACACTTGGTCACGATTACTTTTCTGATCCCATCATGAGAGCTGGGAAAAGGAACTTGATTCTGTAACCCAAAACATGAGAAAATCAGAAATATTTGCTATTTAAATTACCACAGCAATTCAATACCTACAGTTGAAAACTCAGGTTTCCTGTTTTGAGCAGTGTATCTTAAGTTACGGTATGCCCGAAAATTCCACTTTTCTTCAAAAAAAAAAAAAAAGGGTGATTAAATTTGGTTTTGCTATTTAACTAAGATTGAAATCTATATGACTGAAATTAAATCTATTTTAACCTGAACAACCTAGAATATGTGTAGGCAAGTTTAAATATATAAATGATATAAACAATCAATAAATTTTTTTTGTCATGGAAATCCTTACAAAAGGATAGAAAAGATATTAAACTTTATATTTAAACATTACAACAGGAGAGGTCAAATTGTTATTTGCATAGTAAAGTAATGAGTATTTGTTAAAATGAATATTTTCAGATCCCTGGACTAATATTAAGATTTAATAGGTCTGACACTTGAATGCAGAAATCTACATTTTACAATGTACCCATTTAATCTGCTGTAGGCAATACTGAGACCACATTTTGAGAAGTGATGCTGTAGCTGATTGGTTCCAGGAGGCAAGAAGCATAAATATGAAACTGAATTGAAGAAAAAGTAAGGGTTCAATCAATGCATGGCAACTTTCATTTGGTTGCTGTAATTATATTAAAATTATAAAAAGCATCAAAAAACACCTGACTCAGCAGTCTCCAAAAGATGCAGTGGAAATGCGGTGGCATTGCCTCTCTGTTCTAATATGCAATCAGCCCCCGTTTAAATTAGGGAGAACAGAATCATATTATTCTCTTTGTAGATATTTCCGAATTGATATCTCCAATCCAGACTCCTTTCCTGAGTACTAAGCTCATATATCCAACTTTCTATCTCAGTATCTCCACTTGGTTACACCTTAATATGTCAATCTTTATATGTCTGAAATCAGATTTTTAATACTCATTTCCCAAACTGCTCATTTATCGAAGCTATTTCCATCTTAGTCCACGATAACTATTCTTTTAGATACTAAGGTGAGAACCTGGAAGCCAGGCTTGACTTATTATTTCCTCTACTATTCTGTTGAGAAATGTCTTCTCAACCATTTTCTTTGTCATTCAGTAACACCTGTCAGTGTTTGAGATTCCTTGGAGAATCTCACCACTTCCTATTACTTCCTTTGTTACCATGCTAGTCTAAGCCACCACCATCTTTTATATAAACTGTTGTAATAAACTTCTAAGGGTCTCTTCAGAGATGTGCTGGTAAATGTTTATCAACAACTTCGTTTATAAATAATAAATAAGTATGTATAATGTTGCAAAACAAAAAGAAAAGAAGGAACGGGAGGAGAAGGAAGAAGAAGAAGAAAGGAAGAAATGCAGGAAAGACGAGAGGGGCAAGGGACAAGGGAAGAAGAAGAAATCCTCTACAGTATTTCATATTTCCACATGGAATCACTTTCACCATGGCTAATTTCAAGTGACATGAGGGCATGGTTCAGGAAGAGATGCACACAATGGCTTCTGCTGAGTTGGTAGAAGCCCATTCCAACATAATGCTGGTTCTCCCTTCTTTGACCCTAGCCACCTAATATCCTCATCACCACATGGCAGTCGAAGTGACTTGAGTGGGACCGTTCTTCTGCCCAACGCCTCCCAAGAGGCTCCCTGTGTCACACAGAGTAAGATCTCAGATCCTGTCAGGAACTCCAAAGCTTATTTGATGGTGCCCAGGCCCTGTCCTATAACCCTCTGGTCTCACTGCCTGCTACAGTCCCCTGGCTCACTGCACTCTAGCCACGCTGGCCTCTTACCTTGTCTTTCAACATACCAAGCATGCCACCACCTTAAAGCTTTTGCACTCACAATTCCCTCTGCTCGAACCACTTTCTCTCTAGGTACAGGCTTGGTACCCTCTCTTACTTCCTCTTGGTCTTTGAGTAAATAGCACCTAATCAGGGAACTATGCCCTGAACAGCTGACAAAAACAAAACAAAGCAAAACAAAAGGCATAACAACCTTCAATCTCTAATCCTTCAGTTTACTTTATTTTCTTTATAGCACTTTTACTGACTGACATTTATACACATATGTAAATAGATCATTATTAACATCAATATTTATGTGTCTGTCTCTTTAAGGACACACCCACTTACATTTTCCCAGTTCCTGTGACAGTGTCTGCCACATAATGAACTAATAAAATCTTATTGGCTAAAGAGACATGCAATATACAAGCAAATAAGTGAAGAAGGCAATTCTATAAAGAAAATAAAAAGATGGTGAGAGATTCCATGAGGGATACAAAGCGTCTGTGCCCAGTGTGGGGGATATCTCAAGTGGTGATATTTAAGCTAAGGTCAGAATGACAATGTAATTAATATAACCTACACATGAATAAAAATTCATTACAGGAAGAAAGAGGAGCAATAGCTTTCTGGATGATTTGGGGGTTTTGAAGAAAAGCTGGCAAAACAAAACAAATTTTAGGTGTGTTCTCAAAAAGTATGCTCTGAGTCCTGGCATGATGAAGTAAAAAGATAATAATTCATTTAAAGGAGGAGGAGAAGAGGCAGAAAGAATCACCCTCTCCAATCTCTTATCCTAAAGAATAGGAAGGAGCACTGCAAAATTCAAGGAGAAACCCTTATACTCGTATGAGCTGTTACTCTTTCAAAGTTTACAGTTTCAAAATTTATTTTTATTTCATATTTATCCTCATCATAAACTTTGAAAATAGGCAGAGTTTATTATTCCCATCACTATAAGAAAGAACTGAAGACTCAGAGAGATGAATGCCTTCTCTAAGGTCAAAAGGCTAGCAAGTTACTGAACCAGGACCAGCAGCCAGGCGTCCTCATGCAGTCCATTATACTGTGTCCATTATGATATGCTGCCTTGATGAAAATTGGCAAAAGACTACCTGGAGGTTGCCAATCTGCTCTGTACGAACCCAGACCCCGACAGTTGACTTACATTTAAATTCCACAGAGTTGAATTAAAGGTTGACTTTGAATGCATGGCAGGAAGGTCAACAGTAACATTAACTTTCAAAGACTTCTTAATGCCCCCCAAATTAAGTACAGACTCCCATAGCTAGCATCCAAGGCTATCACAGTGTGACTCCAGTGAGAGCTTCCAGTTTTCCCTCATATAGTTTTAAGACCTTTTTGCTTACACCAGACCATTTCCCAAGTTACTAACCATGAACGAAAGCAAAGAGAGGGAAAGGTGTAATTTGTTCCACCTGTAATATCTATCCTCTTCTTCCTCTCATCTATTTCTGTCACAATTTAGCCATCTTTTAAGGAGTCTTTTTCAAATCCTTCAAGTCAGCTGTGATTTCCTCCTTTAAAGTGTTTCTTATGACACCAACAATCTCCTGCCTGGTAGTTCATTGAAAAATTATTAAAAATCGTATTTCCCAAATAGGATATAAACTTTTTTTTCTTAAAAAAAAATACTGTTCTTCAGTTCTGTATTCTTTTTCCAGAAACTCTGCCATATAATGGGGAATCAGTAAATATTTGTGGAATTCAATACAATTGATTCAAAGAGATGAATGCAACCTTCAAATTAGTGATTCCAGCATTCCACTGAAGGCAGAAGTAAAAGATACAGGAGACATGGAGCACAGAGTGAAATCAATAAATCAAAGATTTGAGAGAATGAGAAAAAGTAGAAGTAAATGGAAAGAGTCAATTGCATCAACAGAAGCTGGCACAATGTATTGTGCACAGTAGCTACACAATAAGTGTCTGATGAATGAATAAATGAACAAAAAGAGGAGAGTAGAAGAGGATAAAGCACTACTGAAGATGATCTTAAAACAGGGTCATCAGTTTAAGCTAACTTGGCAAACTCTAAAAGAAATTAGGTTATTGGTATAAAATACATTCTTCAAGAAATAAGGGGAGATATCCTGCTGAACATCTTCTCTTCTATTCTCTTGTTATAAAGCGCTTTCCTCCTTACTTTAATTTGAAGCACAGAACAATTCTATGGGTAGGCAGAAGAAACATGATTCCACCCATTTTATAGATAAGGAACAGGATCAGGGAGGTTAAGTCTCTAGGTTAAGATCAGAATTGGGGCAAAGCAAAAACTTGAAGCAAAGTCTTCTAACTCTCTCACATTCTCACTGCAACCAATAGACCAGCCTCATCATCACCTCCTGGGGTCTTATTGGAAATGCAGATTCTCAGACTCCACCCCAGATGCCTGAATCTTAATTGAATATTAACAATATCCCCAGGTTACTTCCCAGGTTCATTACAGGATGAAAGAGGAGCAACAGCTTTCTGGATGATTTGTGGTTTTTAAAAAAAGAGCTGGTAAAACAAAGCAACTTTTAGGTATGTTCTCAAAAAGTACACCGAGTCCTGGAATGCTGGAGTAAAAAGATAATAATTCATTTAAAGGAGGAGGAGAAGAGGCAGAAATAATCACCCTCTCCAATCCTTTATCCCAAATAATAGGGAGGAGCACTGCAAAATTCAAGGAGAAACCCTTATACTCCTATGAGCTGTTACTCTTTCAAAGTTTCACTTGAAGAGTTACTTAAGAGTTACTCTCAAAGAGTTACTAAAGTTAACTGCTTAACTGATATAAAACTAGAGAACCTATCTGCCTTCAAATATATATATCATGATCAGATACATTTGACTAGATAGACGGCAATAGAATAACCATCACATAGAAATGTTATTCTTACATACATGCACATTTGACTATATAGGTTTTATGTTATTTTGCATAGATAAATTTATATATTCAAATACATTTATATATTCAAATATATAGTAAAATATATATGTTACTTTTATATGTATTCAGCTTATATATAGTTATATATATTCTTATATATAGGATATATATGAATAAATATATTCTATATACATTCATATATAGGATATATGAATAAATATAACTATATACAGTCAAACTATATATATTTGACCAAATATGTTTGACAATATATATAGCAGACTATGTATATTTGATCACATATACATATGTAGAGCAATATATAGCAATAGAAGAACCATCACACCGTACATATTGATATGTGTATATATACATATAAAGTAATAGAAGAACTATCACATAGAAATATTCTTACTTAATACTGAGTATTAATATAACTATTTCTATATTAAATAACTATAATAAAGCAATAAATAATATCCTATAAACAATACTCAATATATATTATTGATAATATGTTTTATATAAAATATATGATAATAAATATGAATTAAAAAGAAACATATTTTAGGTCCATGGATGTGGCCCTCAAAGAAAAAAAGAAATTTAAAGGATTGAGCCTCTTTTTAATGGAAGCAAAATTGAACAGCCTGGTGGAAGTAAATGAAGATGGATTCAATCATTTGAGAAAAAGAAAATACAAAAGAGGAAACAAAGTAATGTAGCAAGCACAATAGTTGGCATCCATCTGTAAAAACAAAGTATTGAGGGTTGCTTATTTTAACACATGTTAACATTAGGGGGTCTGCATATACACAGAGACACTAAGTCAAATGGATTTGATACTCAACAAAAATAGGAAGGTTATGACACGCTAATGAAAGGAAATTGCTTTGGGTGATCTTATGTTAGTAAAACAAATAATAATTTTGGAAAGCAGGGCAATATAAAGCCTAAACATGGCTATTTATAAACACATTCACCCCTCATTGCTCAGTTAAAAGAATGGACAGGAGCAAGAAGGTCATTTCCCCTTTCAGAAGGGAGGGAGATTGTTTTCATTTTGCATTTTTTAAGGTTCAAATGCAGCATTTTTTAAAAAGTGGTTCAAAGTTCAGAGCTGAGTTTTAGACTCAATTACTACAGCATCCCAATGTAAGGATCTCTGTATATATTTTTTAATTTTCCCTTTGCCACCTATTTATTATCATTATTTGTTCCTACCTTAGTAAAAATAGAAGTGGAACGGAAGTGAAGAGCAGGTGAGTATATATAAGGCGGAAAGATAGTCCAGTGAGAAGATACATACAAAAGAGAGAATAGTTGAACTAGGCCCAGAAAGATGAATTAAATTTTCTAGGTAGAAATTCTTTGAAAAAAGAAAACACTATTTGTTATCAAGAGCAGAGATATGTTCTTTAAAAATATATAAAATTATTTTACCTAAAATTGAAAGAGAATAGTACTTATAAATTTATCTATCAAATAGCAAAAGTATTTTATTAAATATCTGACATTCAATAATTCATTTAAAACCTTTCATATATAAATATTTTGCAGTAATATGTTTTCAAATTTGGGAGGTGCTGTTTGAAAGAAAGAAGAGTTCCAGGTTTTATGGCACAGAGAAGAAAATTTTCCAGTGATAAAATTGTGCGTGAATTTCCAGTGTGGTTGATATAATGAAAAGTAAAGCCTTTTACAACTTTATATTGGCTTTAGAGTTTTCAGAAGTATAATGTTAGTATGTCCAAATGATTTTTTTCCAAATACAAAAAACATCTTATCCAATGAGTATTCAAACACATATTTCATACATAAACACGCAGGCATACAATATTATCTAAGCTGAAGGTCTGTGAGAATTTCTATTGGGTTTAGAATTGCTTGTATTTATCTTTAATAGTGAAGTATCCTCTGAGAATCTCGACTTTATGTGAAATACTTCCTTATGTTTATAAACAGGATGAACAGCAAGATTCTGGAACGTAACCTGTACTGACTCTTCACTCAAGACTATATTAAGGATCATATCGTTGCCATCTTGGCTGCACTACTCATTAATGTTTTGTGAATATGGCAGCTCTCTGTGAATGTACCAACACCCTTATGTATGCGATGGAGTAGCTCCAAAAAGTACATGAGATTCTGGGATTAAACAGACGAATCCTGGGGAGTTATATATATTATATAATATATATCTAATATGATATATAATAAAATCTATCTTATTATATAAATTATATATATTGATGACTTAAAGTGACACAGTTATATTCAGAAAATTTTCTCTCGTGATAACACATTTCGGCTACTTTCTTCTCACATTTGACTGTAGGCTCCACAACGACAGAAACCATGTATTAGTCATGCTTTAATCTCTAATAAATAACACAAAACTTGGCTCAAAATAGACACTCGGATTAATTAATTTGAGGGCTCTGTAAACTGAAATGCCTAGTGCTTTGGGTTCACGGGTTTGGGAAGGTAAATTAGAACCATAATAGAAATCATCTCATGTACTGTCGCAAAGTAGATTCCAGAGACCCTTCCAAACATGTCACCACAAAACCCATGGTTTCAAGCAATAAGGCCAAAGAAGAATCCATTCATGATTTTAAGTCTTTTATTTAGCCAATATCTATACTTATACTCCACCTATATTTACAGATTTTACCTATTAACTTATTCACAGAAATTTAGTAGGTAAAAGATTAGTTGGGAATTAATTGATTTATCACTTCAAAATGTGTTTTTCAAATTGTCTATTCTTAGATTTTCCATTTTTGTTGTTCTCCTAAAAATCTCACCCAAGATGTCAGGCAGGTAAACACGTCTGATAAAATGCCTTAAATTACATGATATGCAATAAAATGTATATATTGCTTGAAGATGCTTCATCTCAGCATTATACAAACTCAGAGGTCATGAAGTGGGTCTGAGCTAGAGACACTTTTAAAGGACGTCTGGCAATTTTCAGAGCTTTCATGTTGAGAACTCAAATATGATTAGACAATTACATACCAGAATGCTCTGGTAAATATTTTGATAGAAAAAGGATAAATGAATAAACATAGATGTTTATCCAGGTAATTTAAAGAAATCAGAAACATAAACTATATGAAATCTTGACATAACTGCTAAATCTTTAAAGAAAAATTAAGAGCGTCCAATATTTTTTATTGCTATCCTTTTCTTTTATGTCTAATGTTCACAATTTGCTTTAAATAGTTTTGTACTTTAGACAGTTTGATGAATAGAAAACCTCTGAACTTATTGACCTCTTAGTCCACAGCTTACCTACAAAAATGGATTCAGAGACAAAATT
Organism: Rhinopithecus bieti; assembly: GCF_001698545.2. Taxonomy (NCBI): domain Eukaryota; kingdom Metazoa; phylum Chordata; class Mammalia; order Primates; family Cercopithecidae; genus Rhinopithecus; species Rhinopithecus bieti. The sequence goes on along the minus strand of NW_016820640.1, from coordinate 651,481 downwards.
AGGCAATGGTGTGCTGGTCAATGTTCAACAATCAGTCTCAAAAAAGAGGGGGGAAGCCCTGATTTATAGCGTTTGCTGATTTCCATGGTGCAAATACTCCTGCCACAACTGATTTCAAGCTAAGAAAATGATGTCACTGAAAATGGAATATAGGAAGAGATAGTCAAAATTGGTTTATTCAATCTGGCTGAAGCCAGCTTGGGCACATCTGTGAAATTCGGTCATATTACATTATTAAGTATTTCCTGAAAAATGTTGATTAAATACTTCTGTGAGATGATGTCAGCTGTATGCCCTTCTTAGGTATGCACTATGTACATTAGTCTTTTAAATGCCCTCAAATCTATTGTACATAAGAAATCTAATTTCCATTGTTTAACATAGCATCTTTCTCACATTTATTTGACTCTTTGATTTTTTTTTCCCTCAGAATACCTTCCAACATTTTTCAGAATAATAATGTTTCACAGGACCCTGTTTGGGAAATGTGGCTGTAGGCACACACTTCTAGTCGTACTGGACGCACCGTAGGCATAATAGCAAATTACTGACAAGTGTTCATGCATATAGAATGATCATAAGAAAAAGGTGAGCAATGATATACAAATAAATAGAAGGGATTCTGTCCTGATTTTCATGAGATTGGATTATTCTGAAAATTGTTTCACTGGTGAAACCACAGTTGTATTCACTTATTAGAGAGGCATTTATTGAGCATATACTATATTCAGAGCACTATTGCTACACAAAGGCACTGGAACATTTCAGACTTTTTCTCACATTTAAGGATAGATGCTCAATTAGGCAACGCCAAGTTTAGTTTTCCTTTTTTAAACAAATTTTGAAGTGGGGAGGGCAAAACTCAGTAATTATTCTAAAATGTAATTGAAAGGAATATTTAAATCTAACACATGTTAGGAGTGGACCTTTTGCAAACTATATGCAGGATGTACATAATACACAGCTATTTAATAACACAGATATAGATAATTTTTTAAAGGGAAGAAGCTGTCATTTTTCCTAAATACCCAATATTAAATATTTTTACCTTGAAGTTAAATGTTTAAATAATAGCATTTTACTAACCATCAATTTGACTCTATTAGAATGTCTCTGTTTAAATATGTCCACACTTAGCGTGTTCATCTAATTTATGGTCACATATAAATATTCCTAAAACCGAACATGTGTTTGAAAAACAAAAAAGCAGGAGTAGGCTAAATGCTAACTAAAAAAAAAATAAGAATCCAACTACCTATTTTGCAACGGGTTTCAGGTTATAGACACATTTTCCTTTAATCACAACCCACAAATTACCACGCGATATATGAACCTTAGTGTATTTGTTTTGTTTTGTTTTCCACTGGAGAACTGACAGGTGGATTTTTCATTGGAGAAATATTTGCCACTTGACCTTTGGCAGAAAGTGTGATCTGTTGTTACATCAAAGAAACTCTGATGGTGAATTACCTTGGTAGTATGAAAATTATTTAAAGCAATTAGAACATGGCTACTTTAAGATAATACATTCATTGTTTATACTAGTGTATAGAGTACTATACTACAATAGTGACACTCCAATAGTTCACTTTTTTTACCCCTTAAGTTATTCTCACCATGCAAGAATAGAAACTAATGTATCTCAACACATTCAAAGAAACCAAACAATAAGCATATGTTTGCCCACGAACCCAACTCAAAACGAGGCATCTATATGAGAAACATACCAGCAAATACTTCTGATTTCTTAATTGAAAGTGTAAAATTGTTTCTACCATGATCACCAACACTTCATTGCTTTTGTTAAGCTATAAGGATATTTTCTTACAAGATCAGTATTTGAAATGAATATCTACACACAAGACTATATGGTCCTCATTTATATTAAAATACGTAAATTCTGAAAAATAAATTTAATGAAAGTTGTTTTCATGCCTTGTCCTTTGAATGATTCTTTCCTCTTTCATTCCCTAATTTTAACAATATACTTGCAAACAAAAATTGCTCAAAGGATATACTGCATGAACATCTATAGTTAATTGTGCATAGTTAGAACATAACCCAATATTAATTCTTCTAATATTGAATTGTGGTACATTGTGAGAGGAATGTCTTATCCATGTTAATTATATATACGTGTGCATTCTGTGTGGTTACTATATAGTATGGTCTTTCCTTAATAATACAGAATATGTTACATTTCATGCTTGCCAAATTTTTATTCAAATAACATTAGCTGCTAGTATATCATATTACAAAATTCAACTTTATCTTGTAGAAAAGAAAAAAATTATATTAGACTCTCTAGACTCATTGATGTATTACGCATCGAATAAACTACAAAGGCATGAATTAGCAACAGGACAATTGTCAGAGGCGAATGGTTTTGCTGCAGATTTGAATTATCTGTAAGCAAATTTCACAAGGCACAGGCAAGCTCGCACTGTCTGAGAGGAGTAACACCACACCAAGGAAGTTTCTCACCAAACCTTCTACCTCTCCTCACGGGATCTAACAATGGAAATGAACATGAGATCTAAAACACAGAAAATCCTGGGTAACAAATCAAAGGGGTCAGGTCAGAGAGACAAATTTCACAAGAACACATATTCCATGTTATGATCCGCCCAAAAGAGGAAAATATTTTAAAATGCTATCCATAATAAAGCTATATTAACAATAGGCTGTATGGTCCTGCCACTGGAGTGGAGGGCTGTCTTGACCCTTGACCTCTGCTCACATAAAAGCCAGAGAAATGAAAATTATATTTATCATGGTTGTTTGTTTTATACAAATTTACTGTCTTTCTTTATCTAAACTGATATAAGAAAAAAAAAATCTTTTCTGAAATAGCCCAAGTCTGGTTCTTAATAGTCATGTGACTATTTTTTCTGCCAGCCATGTGCTCCGTATCATTTTACTCTGAAATAACTATGCGGATTTCAGCTCAACCTGCCTTTGCTTATAATGCATGACATACCCCGTGAGGGAGCCTGAGAACAGACTCCCTTGAAAAGCAAGGTTCTCATAGTTGGCCTGTAACCATGGAAGCAGATGCCGTTTTCTTCTCACCCTGCTTACCTCTTTGCAGCCTCGAGCTGCTCCCTATTGTTACAAGGGGTACGCCTTGATTTTTCTTCATCATGACCGAACTTGCCTCTTCTTCAAAGGGCATGATGCTGCAGGTCATTGGTCTAGACTGTTTGCACGGTCCAGAGAACAGCCTTGATGTAACCCTTGCTCCGTCTGAGCCACACCACCAGCCGTGCATCTGCAGACTGGAGGGGGACATTGGAGATCTGTATTTGAAAAGAAGTCTGTCTGATTTTGCCATTGTGCCTTTTCACTCATCGATCGAATGAATATCGAACCTTCTGTCGTTGCATGTGTGAAATAGATAGCTTAGCAAGCACTTTTGTGCCCAACCTGTGCAGTGGGCCAAAAGGTTTTCCTTTTAGCCTCAAGAATTTTTTCTTCAGACTTTATGAATTTCGTGTTAGCTTAAATTATTTATATGCCTTTATCCAACTGTTATGATGACTGTTTCAGTGACTTCGTCAGCAGTGACTTTCTTTTGGTATTAGAAGGAGCATTTTCTTCTCTGTCAACTATGTTTGTTTTCCTTTTAAGCTTTTTAAGATCTTCTCGATTAACTCATTTGTAACAAGAAAAGGTGTAACTTTTACTGTAACCTATGAAGTAAAAAAGTTGAGGTGTCCTTTCAAGGAGATAATGAGATGGTGTCTATCATTTAACAGGTTTATCCCAGAAAGGTGAACTTGAACTGCCTCCAGGTAATTTCAGTGATTTGTAAGAGTAAGTAAATCAAATAATCACATTGATTTTAAATTAAACAAAATTGTTTGATAAGCTCTGTTTCAAGGGAAAATTTTCTTTGTTTTACCCATTAAAAAATTTGCAAAATGTTTTTCTGGAGCATTAAAATAGACTTAAGCACATAAATTCATTATGATCTGTGAAAGGCACATAAAATCATGGTGATTTCGTATGTTAAATACTATATATTTATGATATATATCTGGTGGCATGATTTAATTAGAAAGTACACAATATAAAAAGATGTTTACATTTCATTTTTAGTACAATTACAATTCCCAGCTTGTCATCAATAACTAATGTTGACAATAACTAATAGCAACTATACCACCTGCTCATTTTGCAAAACATTGTTTTACTGTGTTCTTGTAAAATCGGAACGACTTTAAAATGCCTCCTCTACTAATCTGCAGTATATTCCCTAGCAAGTACTGTCTGTATGTGTCATCAGTTTCTGCTTTGTTTTGTTTCATTTTAAGAACCTACTATTTCATACTTCAACGCATACCTATTTTCTCTAATTGCCACAGGCAAAGGGGAGGTCCCTGACAGAATAAAGAAGGTTATTGTGACAGATGAAACATAATTCACAATGAGTACTCTTTTCATCCAGCTCTAAGTAGCAGAGGATTACTTCCAAGCTGAATTTTGTGGCAGAATGTATGAGCTGATTTTATTAACACATAAGGATGGGGCAAAGGCAGAAAACCTATTTCTCCTCAGCTGGATGGTGGCTATTTTGTGTGTGTCTGTCTGGGGGCTTTATTTGGATCCACCTGAAGCAGAAGATATGCTGGCCAGAAGAGACTCTGAAGAAATCGAGGGCGTAGGCGGGGAGGGTAGAAAATAAGAAATTTAAAGTAATAAAAGTTGTGGGTTTTCTATATTAGATAATGAAAAATGATGAACTAAATATACATTATTTCTACATTCTTTGGCATGCACATGAAATAAAGTCATACTTTTTTTCAACAAATACAACAGCTGCAAAAGTAGGTAAATTTTATTTCATAAACTTACTTTTCTTTAGATGATTTTTTTGTTGTTTTTTCATATTTTTAATTTCAAATGCTTTGTTAGATCTCTAGATGCCGTTTAGTTTTATGAGAGGGCTTAATATTAAACTTGGGTTAAATAGGTATGTGTTTATTTGAATATTTTACTTGCTTTCAATTGTTTGTTTTTAATGACATTGGATTGTATTGATCTTTATAAAATTTGTATATGTAAATACAAAACATATGTTCCTTTCTATTTCTTATGAGGTCAAATTTAAATTAACTAAAAGATGGGCCAAAATGTGTAACTTGATAAATTATCTGTGCAAAATAAAAAAAATCCCAGCTTAACATTTATTGTCAATCATTTGTTTTAATAGCTTTTTACTTACATTAACGCATTTGGATTAGTTATTCTTGAAAATTGTTTGTATTTCTTTCCTAATATTTATAGAAAACTGTAGATGAAATAGTTTTCTATCTGTAAAAGGAAAAGTGTACAGTTGTTCTTTCTGCTAGTGTGCCTACTATCACAAGACTTACAACAAAGTGTTATTTCCCTATGTTCTTGTCCAGAAAGTTAAAAAAAAATCTAAATTCTAAATTGAAGTCTTTCTCAATTTATTGGATCCATTTCATATTTCAAATATTGTAATGAATAATTCAAATGCACCTAATTTAATTAGGTATTCCCTGGAAGAAGGAATAAGACTATAATCTACAACTATTTCTTTTATATTTTTTTCTTAAAATAATTTGGTTATTTTGAAACACAAATTATACAATTTGAATTAGCTGAAATGATTTCATTAAGTTGGTTTTGTAGCTGAAAGCTAAATTAAATATGCAATAATACTTATCTTGAAGTTTAACACTTCACAAATACTTACTACCTCATATTTACTTCTATTAACTGATTTCTTGGTGAATGAATCGTTGATGTTTAAAAGTAGTAATTTAAAATAAGACTTTATTCTATAACTTCAGAAAATATGTAAAATACTATAATTATGATTTTCTATTTGTTGATACGAGCAGAAATCCTCCTCTGTCCTCCCTACACAAAAAAAATAACTGAATTAAAGCATATGCCTTGCACCAAATATTTTAGAATATTCTTTTATTATGTTTTTACTAACACAACTAAAAGACGATATTTTAACAAAATCAGAATTTCAAAGGAAAAATATAAAGATTTACATAGCAATTACTGTCAGATTATCTGCAGAGATTTCCTATCTATAGTTTTATGTCTTCCTAATAATTACAGAAACAAGCCAATTTACCTACTTTGGTATTTGGCAAAAATTTTCACTTCTGCTGTTATTTTATGATTATCCTCTTTATGTAATTTATTTGAAATAGCTGCACAGTTTATCTTTAGAAAATATAAACGACTGAAGCGACATTTTTAATTAAACATAGGGGAAAGAAGAAAAGTTTAAGAATAAGAATGTTGCTACAGAAATTGTTTAAATGTGAGGTTTATAGTATAGTTTTTTAAAATAATAGGTTTTGTTTTATTCATAGGTGAACTTAAATGGAGCATGCCAAATGGTTATATCCAAAAGTAAAATTCATTTGCACTCACTGAATATTATAAAATATTATATAGGAAAATAACTGTAGGGATCTGAGGATAAGATTTTGTTTTGCAATTACATGACAGTTTTTAAAAAATAATATCATGCAACCTGAAGATGATGTCATTATATTGTTTCTATAAATTTACCTGAACACCTAGCATAGTGCTGCAAAAAATAATAGAAATAGAGGCCAGTGTATTTTATTCCGGGTATGATCTTTGCAGAGTCAACCTCTGTTTTATCCAAAATTTATTTCCTGTGTTTCAGGCCCAGAACATTTTTCATATTGCTCCCTTCTTCCTCCCTCTCCCTAAAACACATTTTGCTATAAACTTCTGCACCAATCACTAGGAAAGACACAAACAGCAGTAGCGGTTCAGGAAGCAGCCCCGTGAATGTAAAAATCACAGACTTTGATTTTATAAGACAAGTTGGATAGGAGTCAAAACTGCCACATGCGGTGTGAAAAAATGCCACCCTGGTGTGAACAAAAGGTTTAAAATGGAGTCAAGAAGCGTGCAAGCTCGATGTCTAAGCTTTTCCTGTGAATTGTCTGCCACAACCTGCAGGGTATCAAGTGGGCTGGGAAGAATAGAGAGCTCTTGGAAGCTACAACTGAGAAACATCGGCAATCAAATGTGTTAGTTTTTGGTTTTGTTTTGTTTTTTTAATTTATTTTGTTTTGTTTTGTTTTGTTTTGTCTCATTTAGGCATCATTACACTAAACTGTTTTACCCAAAACATAAAACAAATCCAAAAAAAGTCACATAATGTGTGAAGAAACTGTTGCTTACAAATGAATTGTTACTTTTTTTTTTTTTGCATTCCTTCATTTATAGCAAAGCAAACTTATCAACTGCACTTTATATTTTAAATTCCTTGTTTTGTGGGCTTGAGTTTTGTTTACAAAATGGTGAGCAGGAATAGAGGCTCATGAAGTCCTAACAATTAGAATATAAAATGTAACTATAACACTCATATTTGGTTAACTTCTAAATTACCAAGAAAAGGTGGAGAAAAAAAGACTGAGTTCACTACTGGAAACAAGTATTTCATTTTTTAATAAATACAATAACTCTGAATTCAGCAGGAATAGACCCTTCAAGAAACACTGCTACACTATACTGCTATAGGAGGCCAATTACACCTTTTCCAATATTTTGCAATGTAAAATTTACTCATAAATAATCAGTCATTAAACCATCATCATTTGCTTAAATAACAATAAAAGGCAATTCAATTTTAAGGACAATTAAAATGTATACAGTTGTGTCATAGCCCTCACTTCAATAATCTTAACATGTGTGTAAAGGCACAACTCTATGAATGCTAATTGCATAATAAATTATGAATAACATTTAAAGAAAGTAACATTTCCTAGGTGATTGTGATCTAATCAATACAACACATTTAAATGCATCAAGAAACATCTTTGATGAGCATTGAAATGATCCTTAAACTTCGAAGCCAGTTTTATTACATTTGCATCTTATCTCTTATTAAAGATTGGGTCTAAAGCCAGCAAATCCCATTGGTTATGAATGCAGGTCAAGACAGGAACATTTTTCTATTTACTCTTTGTAACACTGGATAGAAATCAATCTGCTACTTTCATTACAACCACACAATCAATTCCGTTTAAAGTATAGTACAACAGTCAAGTCCAAGGACAATATGGATTCTTGGAAAAAGCTCATACCATTTGCAGGGCTGTACTTGATACGGCTCCTGGTAAATTGTTTTCTTTTTAATTAGTGTACCTGGTCATTTAAAGCAAATATGCCTAAACTAGTATTACAATGTAGGATCCAACCAAGAATTGAGAGTACTCTCTTCATTTAAGTTGCATTAAAAAAAAAATCATTTTAAACAATAAAACATTAGAAGAAAGAATTCTTTCTACTTTTAATCTAATATGACATAGCCATTTTGATATTTCAAGCAAAATTTGCATACACCAAAACTTCTACCTTGAAATTAGCATAAGAAATCCTTTATTTAAAATACCAGCTTCCTCTCATCTCTCAATAAAATGACTTTATTTGGATTATTCTTATTTTACATCTAAATGACCAAGATTACTGCTTCTAGAGTTTTTTCTTGCACAAAGCATATCTCAGTAAACAAAAGAAATATGCCCGCTCCATATTCCATTTACACATAATAGAATCACTATTTTAAATTCTTTTAAAGCACTAAATGTAAAGGTAAGATAATCTTCATATATGTAAATTATTAGAAAGCACAGATAAACCACTGTATACAAACACTAATGGTGGTTCAATGATTTCTTTTCCTTTTATTTTTTCCCAGCTTTATTAAGACAGAATGACAAATTTAAAAATTGTATATATTTATGGTACACAGTGTCATGTTTTGATATATATATATGCATTGTACAATGATATGTTTGATATATATATATATATATGCATTGTACAATGATTAAATCACCTCACATACTTATCATTTTTTGTGGTGAGAACATTTAAGATCTATTCTCATAAAATTTTTTTAGTATAAAATCCATTATTATTAACTAGTTGCCACGCTTTAAAATAGATCTGCAGAACGTATTCATTCTTACACTTTATACACTTTCACCATCTCTCATTCCTCCCTCACTTTATTTTATAAATAAGGATATTTTCCTTTTTCACATCAGTTTTAAGCATTTCAATTTACAGTCTCATGATTTTCTCAAACATGTAATAAATGAATGTCTTCAAGAAAATCACAATTTATAGCTCTCTGAGTTATAATATTGAAATATATTCCTTATTAAAAATGCAGTATGCCCCTTCCATAGATGAGGAATAATTCAAATTTAAATTAAATAAATTGGTGGTTTTATTTTTAAAAATCTATGTCATTTAATGCAAATCATATGACCCTGAAATTTTAGAGTTTGGAAAAGTTTTATGCACTTAGAAAAACACAATTTCAATTTTTGCTTTAATATTTTATTCTTTCTGCAAAACCTTATAATGTCATATTTCTCTGTCATCTTTTAATAATCTGTTTGTTGTAACTATTATTAGTGAAATTTTCTTTCTAGTGACAAGAAGTAAACTGAACTTTTTTTAAGCAAAGCCTATGGATAACGCCTGAGACACGAAGGTACTCCCGCATCTTCTATGGTGCTCCAGATGTTCTCACCCAGAAACAGGCATCATTTTTGCTACATTTTTTGCATACATTAGCAATGGCTAATGAATCCAATGTCAAAGCCTCTCACTGCCCAGGAGACATCCAGAGGACATTCTCCTCCAATCCACCTCAAGAACCCAATTTCTGATGGCCTTGCATAGCCTTGAACAGGGCTGCTGTTCAGTTTTGTTTCCTTCTTTTCATTGGCCTCCACCACTGACGACATCTGAGTCTATTCTTGCTTCTCTCTGATCTACCAGGCTATAGTCCTTAGACTGAGCAGGCTCCACACTCACAGATGACTTGCAGAAATCATGCTCTAGGCCTCAAAACTTCATCAGAGCAAGTTCAGAATACAGAGGTCAGAGACAGACAGGCCAGCAAGCCTCTGACAGTAACTCAGCTGACACACCGATAGACTAGGACAGAGTGAATGTTAAAGTAAATGTTAGCTTAGGCCATTCGTTATACAATCACTTAGAAAGCAAAAAGTTGTTTCAAGTACATGGGCCATAACTTAAATGAGAGATATACCACCTTCATGTTTATACACAGGCAAGCAAACAAACAAAAAAAGTATGTGCTTATTTTTATATGTTTTTTTCTAAATGTTTTACGTTAATGTCATGTTGTTTTTATATGTTTCTAAAGCCCAAAACCACTGCTGTTAAACTTGCATCCCTGACATGGCATTTAACATATTCTTTATTTTAAGTTTTGCATCCCATCCCATCAGATATCCTTTCAAATGAAAGATCAACTTCCTGAAAAGTCAGAAACGGGTTAATCCTTCGGAGTCTATCCAAGGTTCTCTGGAATGTCAGGATTTCCTAAAGGAAGATCAGAAATCACTAGCTGTATTTCCTCGGCTTTTTTATTTTTCTCTAACATTTGAAAAAATAGGGCTTAATATGATTTACTTTTCTTTTTAAAATTAAATTTGTTCACGGATGCTCAGTTTCATATATCAAATAATATAAAACATGATACTTTTCTATGCTGAAGGGATTTTTAAAACAATCTAATTAACATAATTTATTACTTTTCCATTAGATATACTACATTTTGGTAAAAGTAATGAGCTCGAGTTAATACTTTTTTTAAAGTAACTGTTTAAGACTTATTTTTAAATGTCAAAACTTTATAAATAATATTTTATGTCACAAAATCACAGCCCCATGCTAAATATGCTTATAATATATCTTCAATAGGCAATGAAAACTTTATATGCTTTCATTGTTGCTTTGGACTAAAAGTAAAACCCTATCTATGAGCCATACAGTTCACTAATCAAAGAAAACACGTGTCACTGTGATTTTAGGGAAAAAATCTATCTTAGTTTATATTGTTCTTTAAAGCAAAGCCTCAAGTTCAAATCTTGAGCCCAGTGCACTGGCTCACACTTCTCAATTTCTATTTAATAATGTCAAAATACAATTTAGACATTTGTAATATTATAGTTTTCACTATCAAAAGCCAATACACTTCAATGTGTACATACAATTGTGAAACTTGTTCTAAAAATGGAAAACTATTGCCCTCGAAGCATATTTTATTTTTAAAAAACATTGAATACAAGTTGGAACATGACAATATTTCTAGAGAGCATTATTTCTTCCATACATTCAGATAACAACCATATATATATATATATAGTTTCAAAGATAAATATGATAAGCTATAAAACTTGCAATAAATTGGCAACTGTTCTTTGAGGGATATGATTTTTTATTAGAGGCCTTGCTCTCAAAAGACATTTCTGAAGTAGCTCATAAGCTAATATAGACATTGACAACATTTTACATCAAATAGTCCTTTGGTCTAAAATCAAATCATTCATTCAAGTAATATATTATTATTATTATTATTATTATTTTGAGACTTAGTCTCACTCTGTTGCCCAGGGCCAAATCTCAGCTAGTGACAACATTCACCTTTCAGGTCCAAGCAATTCTCATGCCTCAGTCTCCCAATAGCTAGGATTACAGGTGCCCACCATCAAACCCGGTTAATTTTTGTATATTTGTAGAGACGGGGTTTCACCATGTTGGTCAGACTGGTCTTGAACTCCTGGCCTCAAGTGATCCACCCACCTCGGCCTTCCAAAGTGCTGGGATTACAGGCATGAGCCTCCACTCCCGGCCCAACTAGCATTTTTTAATTGCCTTTGTGCTATCCTGGGTTTGAGGGGAATTTGTTCATTCAACAAATATTTTCTATATATCTATTTAACAATGTTCAAGTTGCTAAAAACATAATATGGATTATTTTAAAGGACTGGAGGATTATATGTTATGATAGAGAATAAAGAGAATGAGGAAGAGAAAGAGTTCTTGCACAGACAGAATGGTCAGGAAAGGCCAGGAGAAAAGGTCTTCAGAAGGCAACAGAAGGCAATGCGTGAAATGAGTTTTTCAAATGAGAATGACTCTGTTATGGGAATAAGAACACACCAAGTTTCTGCACGAGATGGAACAGCTTGTGTGAGGGACCAAAGGCAGAAAGGCACTCAGCATATCAGGAAGGGCTAGGATCTTATTCCCAAGGCAGCGGACACCTGAGGTACCATCTCTCAGAAATGAGACGTGGGATGTAACATTTTTTTAAATCTCCCTAGATTCGGGGACCATCAGTTGCAACCCAATATATTAGGCAATAGTTCTTAACAGTATCATAAACAATCCTTTTGAGGTTATTTGGTGAATAATCTGGTCTTCTCATTTTGCTTAACTGGAAAAAAATTGCATACTGGGGACACTGGTTTATGATCTTTGTTCTCAAGAGCAAATGAAACCAGTTCCTTCCTATAAGTCAATGCTAATGAGTCAATTTGGCTATTGGCTGAGGCATGTGATTCTGGTAGCAAATATATATCTAACATTCTCAGTCAAGAACAGGTGCGTCCTCTGAATTTACCTATTTGTATGGCAAAATAATTCGCCAATGAGTTTATTTCCTTTAATTCTATCTTTTCTCTAAGTATTCAATCACAAAATTTAAGGGCATCATATTATACATGAAAAGGATTGACTCAAGTAGTTTCAGTATACTAGCAACTAAATGAATTGAGTAGCACACATTTATGCCGCTTCTTTATGTTACGATTAGACATACTATTTTCTACTTAACCAGGAATATTCAATTATAATATAATTTAAGTTTTAAGAAAATGTTTAAGTTAACTGTTTAGATCTCTTTTGGGAAGATAAAACGTATTCATTAAATGCTCTAAAGATTGGATAGGTAGTTGGGATCATTCTGCATCGCCTATGGCCCAAGCAGGGTAAGAAATTAATAACACAACTATTAAGACAAATTATAAGGTGTTTCTGCTAAATGAGATACTTAAGAACAAGTTTCATCGCATTTTCCAGCCACTTAAAACAAATTATTGCAGCACTGTAAATTCTGGATATCAGAACACAAGATTAATAGCAACATGTTTTAAACTTACCGTGGACATACAGTAGTTGACCTTTTTTACTGGGGTTTCCCTTTACTGAACTTCTCCAAAAACACATATCTTGCTCTTTTGCAAGGTCTAATTTACAGATATACCCCTTCTTGGAAATTTATATTTAATCATGTAGAAGATGAAAATCAAGCTACAAAGAATGCTTAATATACTTAAGTGTAGAATTTTTTACTTAATATTGATGGCCCACTTCTCTTTTTTTTTTTCTTTCTTTCTTTTTTTTTTTTTTGGAGACAGAGTCTGCCTCTGTCGCCCAGGCTGAAGTGCCGTGGCACAATCTCGGCTCACTGCAACCTCTACCTCCTGGATTCAAGCAATTCTCCTGCCTCAGCCTCCTGAGTAGCTGGGATTACAGGTGTGTGCCACCATGCCTGGCTCATTTTTGTAATTTTAGTAGAGATGGGGTTTCACCATGTTGGTCAGGCTGGTCTCAAACTCCTGACCTCAGGTGATCCACCTGCTTCAGACTCCCAAAGTGCTGGGATTACAGGCGTGAGCCACCGCACCTGGTGATGGCCCACTTTTCTAAGTGCATTAGATACTTTGGCTTTAATTTAAAAGTTTTTTCACATGGGTCATCTATACTAATAATTACATACTGAAATGCTCTTTTGATTCAATGTGATAAGTCAAATTTAAAACCAGAGTTAAAGTTGTCACTTTAGATAAGATTTTATTTATTTTGGGTATACATTAGTGCATTACATTAAAAGTGTTTAATTGGAGTACCATTACATAAGAGGTATTAGGTGGCAAAGTAGGAATTTCAAAGTGGGTGGCTGTGAACACACTGAAACTATATAAGGCCTGAAACGAGGAGACGTGAGAGGGTTTTCTGAGGAAGATTTCTCTGGGGAGATTGTGCCTGCCTTTCCACTCAATTTTAATGAAAGAGATTTCAGTAGGACCACTTGGGGAGCTGAAGTTTGAAGACAGAGTGGAATTGACTTTGAATCCTGCCTGGACAATGTAAATGTCACACTTGGATTAGCTAACTGCTTCAGCCTCAGATTCAAGAAGAGCTTCCTACAGTGTTGATATCTGCTTAAATTCCCAGAATTTGTCAGTGCAAAAATAGATGAATATAGCCTGTGGACCATACTTGTATTCCCAAGCATGAAAAGAAGCTTTCTAACAGAGCACCTGGAAGGATAATGGACATCCTAAGGGAGAAAGTTGTGTGGAATAGATCCCTAAAATAGGTAACCTGAGAATGACACACAATGAAAGGAAACTCTATTACCCAACACGTAGGAAGTACAGTCAAATGTTCCCAGTGGGGTCCTCTGATATGCACCCAAAAGCACCCAAGGAGCGTTAAACTACCCTCCCTAGAGAGTGGAAAGTGCAGTAAAGACAGTAACAGTAAAATGGGGGTTCCCTGATATCCATACTTCACCCCTCTGCAACTTTGATCACTGTGCAGTAGAAACTGTCCTTAAGAAGACGCTGAAGGAGGAATGCAAGCCTAAGGTGGGGAAGAACCAAAGGTTCTCCCTTCTGCTTCTCAGGCCAGGAATATCTTACCTGCAGCAGATCCCATCCAGACAAAAGGAGTGATGAGTTGAGAGGTTCTCACACTGCTAATAAAGATATACCCAAGACTGGGTAATTTCTAAAGGAAAGAGGTTTAATTGACTCACAGTTCTGCAGGGCTGGGGAGGTCTCAGAAAACTTACAATCATGGTGGAAGGGAAAGCAAACACATTCTTCTTCACATGGCAGCAGGAAAGAGAAGAATGAGAGCCCAGCCAAAGGGGAAGTCCCTTATAAAACCATCAGATCTCGTGAAAACCAACTAACTATCAGGAGAACAGGATGGGGGAAACTGGCCCCATGATTCCATTATCTTCACTTGGTCCCTCCCGCAACACGTGGGGATTATGGAAGCTACAATTCAAGATGCGAGTTGGGTGAGAACACAGACAAACCGTTATCAAGAGGGATGACCAACAGCCAGTTAATACAGGACATTTGCACCTTTTGTAAAAGTTCAATTTGTGTGCAATGAAAAGAATTTGGAAGATTTTAAGAATGACATTATCAGATCTATGAGTTAAAAATATAAGTCTAATTGCTCTATGGGAAAGAGGATAGAGAAAGAGAAGGATTAAACACTGAAGAACAGTTGGGGTGTTATTGCAACGGTTCTGGTGTGAGAGGAGAGCGTCACATTCTAGGGTGGCAGCAATTGAGATAAACAGAATGGGATGGTTTAAAAATATATTGGTGAGGTAAAAGTAACAGCACTTCTTGATGAATCAGATTGGGGTAACTGAAAGAGAGGTCAAGTATGACATCTGGGTTTCTGGCCTGAGCGGTTGGGTAGATGAGGGAATTTAACAAGGGTGGATAGTAAAATAAGGCTGAAAGTCCAACAAGAGTGGGTTGATGCCAGGCCAGAAACTCAGCATCTCCAAAATTTTCTGTTAGAAGAATGTACAAGTCCTCCCCAAACATAAATCTCCTTTCCTATTCCTTGTAGAATTGTTGGCCACTCCTTCCAGCCTCCAGGGATATGAATATTTCCCTTAATAATGTCAAAGAATTTGCATCAGCCCCTAATTGCCAGTGATCTGTTTCTACTATCTTCATTACCATTTTCTTGATGGTATCCCCAGTCTCTACTAAACTTGCTATTTTACATCTAGCAATACATTTTCTCAGATTTTTTTAGCTTTCTTTTTGTTTGTTTTTGCAAGCTATTACTTAAAACATTTATGTCAGCTATAATGGTCAAAGTTGCTGTTGGAATTTAAAATAAATAGCACAAAAGGAGACTGTGATAGAGTGCTGAGATCATTTGAGGTAGGTGGTGTTAATAGTAATTAGCTAACAATTTAGAGTACAATCCGTCATATTAGTTCTCATTGTCTGAAAGTTTAAAATAGCATTCAGAGCCTCTAAATAGTAGACTATATTATTTTTCTCTGTATATATGTTCTTTGTTTGTTTGAGATGGTGTTTTGCTCTTGTTGCCCAGGCTGGAGTGTAATGGCGCTATCTCGGCTCACTGCAACCTCCACCTCCCAGGTTCAAGCAGTTCTTCTGCCTCAGCCTTCCAAGTAGCTGGGATCACAGGGATGTGCCACCACACCAGCTGATTTTGTATTTTATATATGTTTTATTTTTATAAAAGTGATTGAGAAACGGGATGAAAATCAATTAGCAGAAACAACATTAATTTCTTAGTTTTGATCACTGCATTGTAGTTACATCATACATTAACATTAGGAAAGCAAGGTGAAGTGTATATAAAAACTGTATATACTATCTTGTAACTTTTCTGTAGGCCTAAAATTATCTCAAAATAAAACATTTTAAAAATCAGCAATGTGAGGGCGTTTAAGAGGGGTATATGTATACAAAATCTCTGAAAGAGAAAGATATTCAAATATCAGCATTAAGGGCTGTTATTCAGGGTTATGTCTTTATTCTTGATTAAATACATGAATTCATTTACATTTGCAAATCAAATCTGATTGCATTACGTAAGATAAAACAGGAATATAGACATAAACATATGACTACGTAAGATGCCTTGGAGCTTAATGAATAAACAAGAATTAATGTTACTTAAAGAGTTATAAAAGAGCTTAGAATCTATCATGAATCTCAGTCAAAATTTGCTTACATTATAGGCCAGTGTACCCTTTTTTTTAAGAAAAAATATTTAATAAATTTCCAGAGTTCTAGGAAGGCCTCTTAGCTTTACCTAATCTGTTAACGTGACATCATTTTTCCATTTACTCAGACACAAAATGTCAGTCGTCTTTAACACTTCTGCTTCGTTGTTGCTGTTTCACCCAAACACTTTCTAAGTCATGCCAAATCTTCATCTTCATTATATTCACTTTTGTCTTACATTAGGTCCTTATTGCTTCTCTTACATATTACATAAGAACATCCTCTTACATATGATTCTCATACTCCTTGACTCAAATTATACCTTCTACATACATATGGCAATTAATTCTTCCTAGATTATAGGCCTGATCATGGTCAAAAGACTTCAAAAGAAATATATTATCTGGAAAACAATAGGAAAACAGAAAAACAACACACTCCCCTAGAATCTAGTCTACAGGTAAACACTTTCATACCTTTCCAACCTCAACTCACACCCATCCCTTCTTTCCATGTATACACCTTGCACTCCTGCCAAAGTGGATTGTCTACTGTTCCCTAAAAGGCCCTACACTCTTCGATTTTTACTTTTATTCATGTTGTTTTCCTCCAGCTAAAAATTATTAGTGCTCTCATCCATTCAAAGGACCAGCTGTAACACAGAAATCCAGGATCTGCTCACCAAGCTAGTTAAGATGACAGAGTGGTCCTGCTCTTTACAGGCTTCCAATGCAATAGTCCACTTTTCCCACGCAACTTTTCTGATCTGTCTGTCAATATGTAGATTTTTCTTCCTTTGACCTGCTTTCTTGGTTGTCATGGCTTCTGTATTACTGTGTTCTGTATTACAGTGACTCATATATTGATATGGTGCTCCTAAGTGTTGCTTCCATAAGGTCGAAAACTGTTTGCACACATTTTTCTACAACTCAAAATGTCCAACAGAGGAGAGGATACTCAGTAAAGATCATTAGAATTAAGTTTAAAACTAAAGGTATTCTCTAAGAAGCAGGGATTACTCAGTTCCTGATGAACTCCCCACTTTCCTACCCTAAGCTTACTACAACTTTGTCAAATTAGTTTTTAGGCTTAAAATATTGACAAGCATGCTACTTGGACAATAGTGCTTTTTTAGAGTTTTGGTCAATAATAATCAGTGATCCACATTTAAATGTGACATGCTTGTAATTGCTTTTTCTGTTGTAGAAACTACATGTCTCTTTTATTCTACATGCTGTTCAAAATCGCCAACTGAAGAAAGGCATAGCTGAGGTTTGTCTATCTTCAGTTCACTCTATTTGGAATCTTATTCTGTCTTCGTATACATTATCTAATATTGACAGGATCTTGCATATGGTTGTTTGGCCTAAGCCCTGTGAAAGGAAGATTGGCCAGGGTGGTGAGCCAGACTGAAATATAGCCCAGGCTCTGTTTATCAAGCCCTAAGCATGAGTCCAATGACACCTGCCAAGGGTACACATGTCATGTGCATAGAGGAAAGGGCACCTTTTTGTAATTTACACAAAGGGTAAGTGGGGATTCATATAGTCAATGAATGTTAATATATTGCACAGAAACATTTCAATACTAAAATCCTTGGGCTTTTTGAAGTCCACTTTTGTTGATAGGAGTTCAATTTTCACGTAAGTGTATTTCAACATAGAAACAGTAAAGAATTCTATGAATTAAACATACAGGTTCTCCCAAGAAATAATAAAAAGATACATTGGGTCATTGGTTTGATTTCTTTTCCAATGTAAGATTGTTTCCTCTCACATATTTTCATTGTTTTGTCTCATATGAGTTTAAACTATTTAAGCTATGGTTCTTCCTCCATTTCCCAAGGGTGCATATTCAAGAGTCAGATAGAAGTCACTGATAATGAGTTGAAGGGTTGGGGGATGAGTGTTTATATTTTCTGTTTCTTCGGTACAGTATCCTGGCTACAATCCGGGGCACTGAGTTATGACCCTTTGTGTGTGTGTGTGATGGAGTCTCGATCTGTCACCTAGGCTGAAGTGCAATGGCGTGATCTCGACTCACTGCAACCTCCACTTCCCAGGTTCAAGCGATTCTCGTGTCTCAGCCTCCCAGGGTTATTACATTTATATTCACTATTTTATTATTATTATATCAGTAAACATCTCCTATTGGCCAACCATTGTGTTGATAAGGTTTATTATCTCTAATTCGCTCTGCAAACCAGCCTTATAGGTAGTGTTATTTCCATTTTTTATGGGATAAAACTGAGGTGTTTAGTGATTTCTCCAAGTCCAGAAGGAAAGCATGTGTCTAAAATGAGATTATAATCCAAGTCCTCCTGGCTACAAAATAACTTTTCACTCCTTCAGATGAAGTCTTGCAAATAAATTCATTCAACAAATACTTATCAAATACCTCTTTTGTGCCCTGAATTCTTCTAGATCCTGGGCATAAGCAAAAGAGACAATGACTTTACTATCATGGGACTTAAACGTTAGGAAAAGGACAATAAACAAATACATAAATATATAATGTGAGTCCAGGTATTGACAAGTACCATGATGCTAAACAAATGAGGATAATGAGATAAGAGTAATGAGTTGGAAGTAATGGTTGGGAGGTTAAATAAGGTCTTTCTGAGGAAGAGATGCTTCAGTGGTAGCCTGAATGTAACAAAGAGAAACCCATATGAAAGCTGAGTGTCCCAGGCAGATAGAGTAAGTGTAAAGTCTCTGAGGCTAGAAGGATTAAGGCACGTTAGAGGAACATCTTCAAGGCCAGTGTCGTCAGAACATGATACGCAAGGGAGAGTGGTAGGAAATGAAGCCAGACACATAGGCAGAAGCTTCAAAATGTAGGCTCAAGTAGACAAGGGTATGCAGTTAAAATTTTTTCTAATGAGTGACTATGGAAAAGCTTTATCTAATTTACATTTTTGAAAAATCACCTTAACTGGTGTGAGCAAAATTAACTCTGGGGGAGAAGAATGAAAACAGAAATATCAGTTAGAGGGCTATTGTAGCAGATGACAGTGGCTCCAGAAAAGGCGGTAGTTCTGGGGGTAGGGAGAATTGACTGTAGTGAAGCAGAGTTGAAAGTAATGTTGGCAAGACTTGCAGATAGAAAGAATGTGAGTGTCAGAAAAAAAGAGAAATCTATCACACCTAGCTTTTACACTGGAGATACTGGGTGGGCGAATGTTGGTGCCATTTACTGAGACAGGAAATTGGAAAGGAGCAGGATTTCAGGAGTAGCTGAGTGGGAAACTATGAGGCCTGTTTCACACATGTCATTATTTTGTAAGACATTTTATACATCTCTCTCCCATTTTGAGTGTATAATGTTTTAGTCTACATTAGAAAAGATCTAAAGGGTCTTGGCAATAAACAATACATGAATGTACACAAGATGTGAAAATGATGTTTCCCTACATACGTTCACTCACTCATCTGCCCAAAATATGACAGTGCCCCTATTGTTTTATATTATAGCGACATATTTATTCATTGAGACACATAATTTCATTTGGATCATGAAACCACTGATTAAGGTCAACCGGAGAACAAACATGCAATGAATGCCAGTCCTTTTTTTTGCTCTAGATAACCCCTGTGATGTCCTGGGGCAATCTTCTGTGGGTCCATTTTCTATATCTGTGAGTACTTCTGCATGGTCCTGAGGTTGGGAGCAGAGATACAGAGGTCCCTGGTATGTTTTTTTCTCTGTTGGTTTGCCTGTCTCTAACCTTCTTTTAGAATCATTCTCAAATCACATTTCCTCCAAAAATCTTTCTCTCATTGCTCTGGGCTACATAGGAAAAAAAGTCCCAATTCTCTTTAGAAGTTCTGAAGAGGATATGATTTGTATCACTTCTTTAGCACTTAGAACTGACCTAAAATTCTTAGTTTTCCCTCCATTTAAGATGCTTTCTACCTAGCTGTATTGCAAACTGCTTAAGGTAAAAAGTGGTCTTTTGTACATTCATGTCACTCTGCTGAGCGTACTGCTCACGTAAGGCAACTTTGATTAGTTTTTACTGATAAAAGGAAATCAGAAAACCTATCTTCCACAATGCAGAAAGTTTGTAAAATAGTAGAGTTGTTTGGGGACTTTTTTCTTATATTTGTGAAATCTGGAAGCAAAATTACAGGTACTCTAATCCCACAGTATTTTTACTTGCAGTTGAAACTTTGCTAGATAAGCTGCTACTTGCTAAAATAAAACCAGACAGATAGGTAAACAAAGAGGACTAGAACAGACATCTATGCTTATAAGTGGCATGCTTTCTTTTGCTAATTAGTTTGTTCTTTTGTGATTACATTTTACTTAGTTACCTTTATCTGTTTTGAATGATACCAAGCATTCCATTGACTTATTTTACTCATAAGCAATGATATTTTGCATGAGTGTAAAAAAGGGACAAGATAGCAGAGTCCATTTGAAAGGAGCTTCCCACAAATCGTGTTGGACACTCCTGATTCCTTGTCACTTGACTGGAAATTCGGGTGACAATTATCTGGTGATAATCACTAGTATTAATGTATCACATTTATTTTGATTTTATAATCTGTAATGGTCATACAAACACTAATATGGTTTCCTGAATTAACTGTTCTACTGGGAAGAAAATGTTTTGATCAGCTAACAAATATATATGTCCTCCATCTATCCATGGTAGTTTTCTTTTTTCTATTGTTGATTTTCCTGTAAACTTGATTATGTGAAAGTTAATCCTCAAGGACTTTTATCACCCTTGAGTACAATGACAAAATAAGCTTTCTGACCAAATGCAACAGAGTCTTGGAACACTCGGACCCAGCTGAGGATTTTTATGGCTTAGCCCAAAACAGTGAGCTTTACAATATAACATGACAGGAAACAAGCCAAGAAGTGCATGTCTATATTTTAAGACATCTTTAATTACGGGTAAACACTCCAAAATTATTTTTCCCAAGTGACAGTGAAAGCAGCATGGCTTTTTTGCTTTACCTCTACTCTCATTGACCAACTTGCCCAGATAATTCCACTTCCCTTTCCCATGCTCTTAATTCAATCTGTTACAAGTCAGTCTTTTAGAAATGTTGCTGTGCTTGGTGGCCAGAGACAAATTTGGTTCAATATTAAACTAAGTAATTCAAGTGATAGCCAAAAGGCTGACATTATACTCATTGATGACTGAAAACAAAACAAAAAACCCATAAGAGATGAATCAGATTTTGATAAGAGAAAAGGTAAAATGCTTCGGTGGGAATATAGTGAGAAGGTTGACCAACATGAAGAATTTCTAGGTTTCATCTGGACTATTCTTTTCAATGTGTGATTTGAGGGTGTATCTTCTATTCTTAGCAGAGTATTGTTTAAACTTTCACCACTAAAATAGCTTGTCAAATTCCTGTGTGTAGCAGACACCCAGTTATTCTCAAAAAGAATCTTACTCAGAAAACAAGCTTGGATGTACCTTCTTCTAATATAAAAATGAGGAGACTATTAATGCTGACACTAATCTCCAGAAATGATCTGAGGAGAAACAGAAAAACAGGACACCAATTTCTTCCTCTGGAGTAACAGACCTCAATAAAGAGAAAATTATCAACACATAGTTATAAAACATTCAAATTCCTCCTCATGCTCAGATTGCATAATTAGCACATCTGCATTTGGGAAGATGAAATTTAACTCATCATATGTTAAAAACATCTTCAGATATGGCATAAAGTTTTCTGACTATTTTAACAAGCATACATTAGCCTCCTCCAACATGCCAGGCACTGTGGGCAGAAAGATGAAAAAGACAAGGAACTCTGCCCAGCAAACTCTAAGACAAGATGATAAGGTTGACCCTCAGTAAGACATCTAGAGGCCTCCATAGGGCAAAGACCTTTCCTAAACTTCCTCTTAGATTTGAGCTCCCATAGCTTTTCTGAGCCTCAGGACCTTCATCTGTGAAAGCACAGAGATGAAGTCTGTGACCACTAAGATTCATGCCATATCCAAAACTCCAATGTTAGGATTCTAAAGAGTTTCCAACACAATTAGAGAGGAAGAGATGAGTAAAGAGTGAAAAGTAAGAGGGATAGAGATTGAGAGAAAATGAGCCAATAGAGAGAACAGATTTCATTGAATCAGAGTCTCATTTGGATAATATCAACTTGAAGTTGTCTTAAGTTGGAACTTTAACAAAAAAAGGTATTAAGAAATACTTTGACATTTCAAAGGAACAATCTATTTGAGATAAATGGTAGTGGACTGCTGAGGGACTATTTCAAACCATGATGCTATAGCCAGAAAGCCATGCAGGAAAGGTATCAAGACAAAGACAGAGAGACCAATGGAGGCAGATACCGGTCAGAATCTTGCAAACATAAAGATAGGCAGAGTGATTATGAAACTCAACATCATCTTGTTGATGATTTTGATTGTTGATAAATTTGAAATTGTTCATACCTTGCCTGCAATAGAATGCCTAGAACATCTTGTTAGTTTGATAATGTAAAGTGGAGGTTTAAATGTTGAAGAGAAGGAACTGCCAGGATCTAAGGACAGCATCTTCCTTTAAATCCTCTTTGATGAACAGAAAATAAGAATGGAGAATATAGGAACCTTCTGTTTCTCGAGGGCACTAAGTATGATCAGCATGATTACTTCAACCTTCATTTTATCATCTCCAATTGTCTTTTACTTTACAAATCTTACATTCTAATTGGAAAGAAAGCCTATAAAGAAAGAGAATGCAAACAACAACAAAGTTTTAATATTAACTACAGGCAGGCAGCAAAGAATTTTAAAAGAAAAACATATATAACTGACAACTGGTGCTTAACTATCTTGTAAATTGTCACGAAAACAGTTCTTTAAGAATTTAAGGG
This sequence comes from Rhinopithecus bieti, assembly GCF_001698545.2. Lineage (NCBI taxonomy): Eukaryota > Metazoa > Chordata > Mammalia > Primates > Cercopithecidae > Rhinopithecus > Rhinopithecus bieti. The sequence continues at coordinate 627,960 of NW_016820640.1, read as the reverse complement.
GGGGCAATATTGTCACCATGATTTGGTTATGTATTCTCCTGGAACTGAACACTGAAACTTACAGTGTATTAGGTATGATCCCACACTACAGCTTCTGTTTCTGTAAATTCTGTAAATCATAGTTACTTGTAATTTTTTTAAGTCTACCTTACAAAATATTAAAAACTGACATAATGTCAGTTGGCTGTGCAATGTAGTACAACTTGGAAAGTTGCTTTTCAGTAGCACCTTCCTGGATCCAAGAGAGTGAAGAAGCACCCCACACCCAGATTAGACCTGGACTATCTCAAAGATATGAGAATGACCAAACACAGCACTGCAATTCCTACCCTACCTGGGAAAAATTATATCATTATCCTAGCACATCAAGGAGTACTATTCATATCCTTTATGAAATGAATAAAATGGTTTGCATTAATTCCCAACACAAGCACACAAATATGTTCATTACCCAGTAATGCTTACTGAGTGTACAACGATTATGTGAGTGTAGAAATTTGTTCTCATTACAACTTCAACCAAAGTGTTGGTAGTGTTTTCATAAAGCATGCATTAAACAATCTTAGCACACACCAAGTATATATTGAAAAAAAAAATCATGTGAAATATTTAGGATACATCCTTTTTTTCCTAGAAATGTTCTAATTATGTATTATGTTTGGATCACGTAGAAAAACTTTTTTACTTACTACCTACATCTTACGGATGTATTTTCCTTAAATATATGTCAATTATACTTTAAGGTATATCTGGTAAGCCTTGACTCACGAAGATGGTTTTCTTTAAACATCCAATTTAAAAATTTACAACCTCAGAAGGAAAAGTAAAATAAACATAGCCAGGTCCCACCTCACATATATATGCATAGTTTTTAACAGTACCTACAAGGCATATACCAGCAGCATAAGATTTTGTGTTTTTCTACACTACTGAGTGGGTTACAATGTGGGTTATCAGTTAAATTCCTACCTACATCATTTCCAAGTGCCCTTTAATTTTTGTAAAATTAGTAAATAACTGCTTAAATAGCAGCTTCTCTTTACTTTTAGGATAAAAGCATGATAGTTTAAAATCATTGATAAATTTTGATTAAGACCAAACACATTGAGTGCCTTCCATAAACAAAAGTTTAGGATAAGCTTTGAATGGCAATTAATTCTTTTTTTTAGTAAAATGACTAAAGAATCACACAGATTGGTAAATCAGCTTCTGTGAATTAGGATCTGGAAAATTTTTGACTCACAGTGGCAGGACCCAAGTGTATTATTTTTCTTTGCTTACATTCCTTTCCCAAATGACTGAGCAAGCTTATTACAGAACCAAATTACTCAGTGTCAAAATCATAAAGGGGGATTCAGAATAAAACTAAATGTGTTGGATGTCTCCCATGGGCCAAGTACACAGGATAAGCATGGAGCAATCATTTCCATACTCTGAGTCTCATAATTCTCAGAGCAATGTCATTTATTTTTCAGATAATGAAATTAAGGTTAAACTACAGGCTGTATGCATGTTTCCCAAGGTTATATACTGAGTATACAGGGGAGCCTGGACATTAACATATTGATCTAATTTTAAAACTCCTGCTTATATTTTTATTCCATACTCCCTTTTGGTGTGGATTAATTATCAGAAGCCATAACCTCGACTAGAAAATTCTGAATGCTCAATTTGAATCTGGCATTGTTTTGAGAAGGGCAAGGGAGTTTGCTAAACATATTCTGCTTTTATTATATGTGCTTGCAAATAGAAGATTTTCATGTCTTTTAAAAAAACTTTGCATATATGAGCTGTTACTTTTAGAGCCTCTCCCATCCATGAATTCCTACTACCCTCATTATAACACTGGTAGCAAATACAGGTAGTGATATAGTTAAGGGAAAATACATCATCAAGGGTAAGGATCAAATTCATACAGTCCTAAATTCTGAAATTTACTCACAATAGTATACTTCTTGATAACATAGGCAACAATTAGAATGAATTGTTTATAAACTAAAACAAAACAAAACAAAACAAAAAAACTACTATTTTCATTTTATCAGCCTTAAAATATATTTGCAGAAAGGTCAACTTGGATCACAGTCTCATAAAAAATGAGAAAAGAATTTCTCATTTTGCAAACTTCAAAATGGCATGAGCTGGAGTCAAGTATTTTTCTATGTGGCTCATTTTTAATTATCTTGAGCTGGTAGAAGAGTGATGTTAGCTCATAGGTCTTTGAAAATAAATCAACAGTAATTAACCCCAACTTAAATTCTAGTAACCCATCTCATACATCAACAGAAGTACTCTGTGTATGTGAAAATATAAACATGGCATGTTTGACATTTTGGAGCATCCTTAGAGAGACATTGATTTGTAATTCAGATCACACAGCATCTTTGATTTCTCCCACTTGCCCATGCCCTTTCCCCATCCCTTCCCCCAAAATAAAACACAAAAGCTTTATCTGCAATGGATGGAGAGCAACCCAGGAATCTGCGCAGAGACTATCCATCACATTTCTGTCTTAATTGAATGACACCAGAATGAGATCGATAAAATGTAACAAGAGACAGCTTTGCATTTCCACACCCACTTATTCCCCCCTCCATTACTCCCAGCCACCACCGTGACCAGAAAGCCCAAGTGAAAAACAGGAACCCTGCTGCCAGACAAGCTGTTAGGATGTGAATAAACTTGTCACAGAAACAACAAAACTTAGAAACATTAGAAGGGAGCTAGGGAGACGAAAAGTTATTAAAGAAATATTGAACAGGCTTCTTAATAAAAGCAATTTCATAGATGTATTCTCACTCCTAAATAACTTCCTCAAATGCAATGTTTTGGTTAAATAATCTCAACAGCTTTCCCTATGTGCCCAAGATTACTTGAGACTGCATCAATGGCTGGCTCAAATACAGACGTGGTGACAACTCAGCTCAGACCTGCAAGTCCTACAGTAAATGTGGGGCAGCTGTGATACGTGTCTGTCCAAGGTTCCCAAGATCTCCAATGCATTATTGATAACCTCATCACTCCACTAAAAGCAAAAGCTGACATTGTTATAATCTCAACCTTCTCCTGAAGAGCTCTGGCTTTCCCCGAGTATTGATCACAGGAAGAAATAAACCAAAGGACGAAACAGCACACGTAAAAATCCAGAAGGTTAAGGTTTGCCTACACTAGCTATGAGTGCATTAACCGTAATCACATAGCCTGTTTTAGTGTGTTACACCTTTAATGGTTTACAATGCGGTCCTACTTCTAGGCTATATGTTGTAATCATTCATTTAATACTTCACATCTTGAGCTTGTTACAAGTTATTCTGGAACAAAAGTCCGTATTACAAAATAAAAATAAACCCTCAATGTAGTTGTCTAAAAGGCAGATTTTTTTTCTTCATTCTAGTAAATGTTTTCTATATCATTTTGAAATTTGATTACATATAGGTGACTGTTCTTTCTTCATCTATCTTCTTTCCATTGCATGTAACCCTTCATGGAAAAATATGTACCTATAAAGATACTCTATATAATTTTACTCTTTTATTATTTTAAATAATAATGTAAGACTACAAAACATATTAGTGCCTACGTTCTTTTAAAATTTTACATATGATTTTAAATTATTTTTAAATGATACGTTGAATAATATGACAAAATATAAATGTCACATCACAGGTAGTTCAAAGTGAGAATTTGAAAATATATCCAAAGTATGATTTAAAGCTTAAATATTTTATATTTTCTACGTTCATACTTGGAGATACAATCTTAAGTAGCCTATCTTTGCTACTAAAAAAAGGAAAACAGTTTCTGATGAAGCCTATGTTGGTAGAGACAACTAAGGTTGTTGATGAATGCTAACAGCTCTATCACACACACACACACACACACACACACACACACACACGACAATGAGAGATCATTATTTTTTTAGCTGGTAGATGACTAGGTAGTTTGCAAAATGATCGTTAGTGGCTGGTTGCTCCTGGATTCCAGAGCAAAAGAACTTACAATTCAAACATTATTTATGAGTGAAAACAACTAGTCATAAGGCACTAAGAGCAAAACGTACAGAGTTTGGTTTCACCTGCAGACAGTGGTCACCTGAAGCAGGAGCTGATGGCTGCCTGCCCAGGTAAGACACATGCTATGCAGCGGTGAACCTGTTTCATCCACCTTTGACTTGCCAGGCCTTGTATGTGATGTCTTGTAAATTTGCCCCAGTTACAGATTGATATTGTTCACCATGAAATTAAGGCCCCAGAAAATGTGAGTATAATAAGAGTAGTTATAAGTCTTTATAATGTATGCCTTTACACATACGCCTCTATTGTGAGACATACAAAATTCTTAGTACGTTCTAAAACAAGTAAAAACAAAAGCAACCCATGGTTTATCACATCGTTTTGTTATGCTTTATGCTTTTTTTTTTTTTTTTTTTTGAGGCGGAGTCTCACTCTGTCGCCCAGGCTGGAGTGCAGTGGCCGGATCTCAGCTCACTGCAAGCTCCGCCTCCCGGGTTTACACCATTCTCCTGTCTCAGCCTCCCGACTAGCTGGGACTACAGGCGCCCGCCACCTCGCCCGGCTAGTTTTTTGTATTTTTTAGTAGAGACGGGGTTTCACCGTGTTAGCCAGGATGGTCTCTATCTCCTGACCTCGTGATCCTCCCGTCTCGGCCTCCCAAAGTGCTGGGATTACAGGCTTGAGCCACCGCGCCCGGCACTTTATGCTTTTTAATGAAGCCATTGCTCACTTTCCTAAGTGCTGCAGGAGCTTAACCCCTGGGAAAAGTCAGGTTTCATGGAATGTGAAACTTATTTGAGCAACAGAAACTAAAACTATCTTGGAATAAATATGTTCTACATCTGATCATTTTTTATTTCATTTATTGCTGTTTGCTTTAGTTGGTGGACAGTCTATTGAGCAGTAAGAAAAAGTCACACTATTTCTGCTATGCACGAGTACATCACTTAAAAAAAACTCACGAAAATACTAAAAATGACAGCAGAGTTAGGTAGCATCAGAGTGGGTTCTGGTCCTCTAAAGGTGTGTGTACCTCACAGTGGGGGAATTTGATTAACCCCAAGTGTGCCAAGTAAATCAGAGCCTAGGAACTGGATGCAACGGCTCCGTAGTATGAGTTCACACAGAGAACATAGTTTCTGCTAAGGGGTGGTGGTTGTTGATGTTACTGAATGTGGGTTATTTTTAATTTTTAAAATAACATTATGGCTAATTAGGGGTATTGGCACAGCATGGACTGATGAAGAAACTGACTACAATTATAAAGACTTCTGGGGCCAAAACAGCAAACGTATGCCTGCTACTCATGATGGCCCCAGCAGTGTCTATATGGTTGTCAAATATGATTAAGTGAGAAGCAAACTGGATTTATTATTTTTTTCCTACAGGACTTAGATGCCCATGGATGTGGCTCAGAGTATTATCAGAGTCCTACTTCTTTTCTTGTATTTTCCTTGAACAGTCAGAATACTCAAGAAAGTGAAAAAAACTCCATATTATTATATTCTCCAGGGTCTATGATATGGCAGGATAAATCCGAGGAAAATCATCTTCTCTAAGTAACTTTCACAATACTTTATCACTCTTAAAACTTGAAGTCAGTTTCAGACTTGTTTATTTTTCACATTCCATATGTTTGAAACTGACAAAAGCAAGAAAACGTATTGGAAATACACCAATAAGATGAAAACAAACAAACGAAATTTAACTTTGGGGAATTTATTTTTTAAAGCACACACAAAAAAGAAAAATAACCTTTGCTTAATCCTATGGGGTCACCTATTGAAATGCAGCATCTAACCATAGTTTATGTTTGAGTTTTGTTCCCTAAGAGTATTTTTCATTTGGGAGAAGTGCACTTATGATATGTTACAAAAGAGCCTGAATGGGTATTCAAATAACTGCTGTCATCAAAAGATTCTTTTTTTCAAGGAAATGGCGACAGATTTTATACTTATTTTGTTTTGCTATGGAGTTCTAGAATGATAGAAAGATTCTCATTTGTTTCCCCATCCCCTGGCCCCCCGGAAGCTATTGAAATGTTCTGGTTTTGTACAGTGTAGAACAATCCTGCGATAATAAAACATTTCAACTTTATACAAAAGGTGAAGCTTTCCATTTGAAGATTTTCTTTAACAGGAAAAAAAATTAGAGAAAATGGGCTGACAGCTTTACAAAATTCAAACAATTCCCCTTGCCAAGACACGTATTTTGTGAGTTTTCTTTAATTTCGGATTTGGTGTGTATGTTTCCTCTAACAATGAATGCTTTCAATTTCAGAGTTTAGTTTCTACTCTCCCTACTCAAACCAATCTTCACCTTTTAATAGGCAATTATTTTCTGATTGCTTTGTAAAACTTTTTTCAGGATGATTGTGAGACACTCAGCTTTAAGTTATACATTATGGATGCATTTCAAACAAAAAGAGTGGGCTATAAACTGTAAAATGGCACTTGATTGGTAAAAGCATCTTAGAATAAGAAAAAGAAGCAAGAAGACTACACTTCAAAGTACTAGAAAACTTTTGTAACTTATGAATTCATAAAAATCATAGGGGAATCAGTTGAGAAGAATTCTTTTAAGGAACAAAATGAGCAAAGCAGTATTGGCTGTGATTGTTTTAATGGGATAAGTAGTGTAATATTTTCTCCCATTGGCATTAAATCTCACTTCACAAAATGGAATATTCTCCCACTGTTTTTTCTCTTTATAACCCATTACTTACATGGAACTACCTTTTTATAATGTTGAAAAAAAGACATAAAACCAAGCTTTCATGATCTCAACTGTTTCATATATATTCATTTGAAATGCAGTGTTTTGAAAAACATTCTCATGTGGCAAAATGAAACAGGAAAAAACTGTTAGAAAACAAGAATAAATAATATGCTGCATATTATGGGAATTTAACCATCAGGTATGAAAAGAAAGGCAATCCCACTCAGCTCTGTGATACCTCACAAAAGCGTGTTTAGCAATGCTAATTTTAGCATTGCCTACACAAATAGAATAATAAAAATACATGTGGCTAAGCACTTGAGATTTGTAATTGCGATATTGCATAGATGATTCCACTACGATTCAATTCAAATCAGGAAAATTAGTTGATATTTCATGAAACCAACTAAACTTAAAATAAAAGCTTCCTTCAATCTCGATGTTTTAAAATTAATTTATGACAGGCTGTTTGAAAGACTTGTTTAATTATTAATAGAAATGTTTTATCTCATGGATCTCTTAAAAGTTGCATTTGATATTTTCTACCACTGACTAAACACAGAAGGTAAAATACACACATGGTTGGGCCAATATTGCAAATATCCTAATTAGTATCATGCTACAGAAAAACAATGAAGAGATTTTGTCACCAATTACTGACAATTAGCCTAAGTACAACAGTTAATTTCATGGAAATAAAACCACTATAAAATGAAAGGAACAAAACCTCTCATAATTAATGGCATTTGCCTGCATTCCTCTATTGGTTATTTAATTAATGAACCATAAAAGTTTGAAGCAATTTGAACAGCTAAACACATATGTAAAATTCAAAAGCCTGTGTATCTGGATTTTCTGAATTTTAAGTATCTGTGGAAAACATGTATTTGAGCAGCAGAATTATGTATACCGAGTTTTTATCCCCTGAACCTAAAGATGTCATACTTTCAGACAATGCTTTTGTCAAACAATAAAACCTATTATATTAAGTTACAGAGAAATGTCTTGTGAGAGCTTGTCATTATCCTGTTATAATGCTTCTAGAGATAGTGAACTGCCAATAATTATAAAAACATTATAATGTTAAAAGGTCCTGGTTTCTCTCACTCTTTCTTCTCACTCAAACTTTGCTCTGCACTTACTTCTCCCATGGTTTTTCTAATGTCACACTGTGGTCTGTGCTCATGAGCACGAGGACGTCCAGTGGTGAGCCCAGGTCAGTTTTGTCCCATGCATTAACTCTCTGCCACAAGTTTCAGAGCTTGCAGTGTCAGGATGTATTACGAAGTCAATCAAGATTTAAGATGTTGTTCTGGCCTTTCCCAAAGCTGGAAAGGACTCATTTTGCAGGCTACCTACCAATTGACAAAGTAAAAACAATTCAAGGCCAGTGACTTCTACAGCTAAACTTCAGAAAACGTACCCTTGCAAATATTTTTCCAGTTTCAACAAGTTCAGAAAACAACATTTTAAAACCTCACAAAACCTCTCTATAGACTGTTGCTTAATGAACAGCCACATGGATTTTAAAACTTTAAGTACACAAATAAACATTTTAGAGGTTTTTGGCTGTGCAGAGATAAGATCCTCTCTGGGGAGACGACTAGAAACTGCTGGGCTCCTTTGTGCAGACTCCTGGAATGTGCTTGCTTTTCATTTCTTTCTTTGTGTCTGGCACACTGGCCTCACAGGCAGTGTCTTAAGCCATGCAGGGTCAGGGCAAACAGAGAACTGCATTCATGGACAGATCAAGTTTATGTGAGAATCTGCTCCTCCACTGCCCTCAATCTCCATATGAATTGTTAATAAAATCTCAGCCTGAAAGCTCATCACCCCAACACTGGGGAAGTCATGCAGAGAGTCCTCTCGTTCAGAAAAACAAGATTTCTTTATCTTTTTCATCCTTCGCCAGCATTCGTGGGAATTCTGCCATGTAACCTCCTCCTGAACTAACCCGCACCCCCTCCCCAACCAATACCCCATTCCTCTCCACAACTCTCTGGGTCACACCTGATCATCATGGGGGAAGCCGGGAGCCAAAAGACAAAAGAAACATTCTTACACCCACAGCAAATCTACCGCAATATCAACTTTGCCTCTGCAGTATTTTGCTGCTGTAAAAACCTTCAGGCAAAGGGAAATATCAATGCTTATTTCTTTTCCAGTTTGTGTCAAACACTAGAAAGACTTTCCCATAGCTTTATGACAGCATATGAACTAGAGAGCCACAGATATAATAAAAGGTCACATATAAAGCGAAGAACAGAGTCCTACCCTAATTAACTTGAAATCTCCATGCAAATACTGGACAGGAACAAGACCCGATGTGTGTTGCAGGCAATCTTGCGTGTATCTTCTAACCTTGCTACAGTCTAGCTGGGCCTCTTGTTTCCTCTGCTTTTGCTCCTTGAAAACTGTTTTAATATCGAACGCTTTTCAGAGGGATGGGCTGATGAACGAAAACATGAATTTCCTGCTTGCCCTTTAAGGTGGGTTAAAGGGGGTGCTAGCAATCAATTACAGAACAAAAGAACAACAACAAAAAAAAGACTTAAGAACCTACAAGTGAATGTATAACATTCTTTGCAGTCTATTTTTTTTTCAACTAAGTGCTTCATCTGTATTTATTTACCTTTATCATAAATAATATACAAGATCTATTACATTAAAAAAAGGAATGTTTGCCCAGCAGTTCCTAAAGAAAAGCTGTTTTCTACTGAAAGTGCCTTTAAATGCACTGAACTTTCATTTCTACTTGATGAGTTAACAAGCAGTAAAAAAGTTTAAAATTTTTTCTGCATTTATGCTTCAGATTTTCAGACTGCCTTAACACACTCTGATCTATTTGCAGAACAAAAAGTTACATTTTCAAGTCTAATTAACATTCTGGCCCTATCAAATCTTTATTTTCTTATTTTATTTTGGTAAATAAGACAGCATTAACTTTCAAACTCTGTACACAAATGATTCCAAGGTATCTTTCAGTAAATGTTTTTTTTTTACTGCAGCTGCATATGTCAGAGAAAGTTGAATACTGTTTAAAAATAATATTTCTAAAGTACACATAAATAAATCTGATTTGACTAAATATTATGCAAACTTCTATAACCATATATCCAGAAATGTTGATATTTAAAAGATAGAAATGTAGACTCTCAAAACATACATAATTTCTTTTTTAAAAGGTAAAATAAAAGAAACACAAAATCATTCCTTAACCATTCACATAAAAAAGTCATATAAATTTATTATTTCACTCAATTTATCTAAAACAAAGCTGCTATTATAAATAAAACATGTATTTGCTCTATACCCACAGGTATCACTCTTTGTATGTGAATCATAGGAAAGAATTCTCTTCCACCAAATTTCAGTCACAGAGATTTGACAAATTTTCAAAAGAAAGAAAATGTAGTTTTATATTAAACAACCCGTGCCTCATAGCATTCTATTTAGGTATTAAGATTTAGAAATTTATTACATACACATTGGAACCATAATTGTAATATAAAGTTCAATATTATTCTTTAGCATTGATATAAATTATTGTTATAATTAATATGCATCCTACTGTTTCTGAAAGCATAGAAAGTTCAATGGCTCTTCAAATATACCTAAAAAATTTACCTTTAAATGTATAAAATCAGTAAATCAATGGATGCCGAAGACATGCTTGCAGTTATGCAAATAAGTGAAAATAGTTATTTTAGAAAATGGAAAATGATCTGAAATACATATTGCTCTTTTGTGGAATAATTAAACAATCAACAAATTTTATAGTAGTGAGTTTAATATTTAGTACGGCTATGTAAAAATCAATAATTTTTATTCATAAGACTATATGTTAATGAGTTATAACAGATAAAAATGTTAATGTGGTAGTTTGCTTTCATTAATCGCCAAAGGAATCCTAATATTTTAGGATAGAATCTGTATTATCAAACCTCAATTTCTATTGTGACAAGTATTTTTGGAGAAGCAGAAATTATTGGTTTGATCATTCCCTTTAAGAATTTGCTCTTCAAAATATTAGTGCAGTTGTAGAGTAGGGTTCCCCATTCTTCTTCTAAGGAATGTGTTCCATTGATTTTCATGGGGTCTTGCAATCCATAACAAGGTGAAGGAGGAGGCAAAGTTGAATGCAGATGTTACTGGCGGGCTTGAGAAGTGGCAACCAATAGTACTCTCTTTTCTGCCTGAAACCCTGCCAGCCAAAGAGAGAGAATATGGCCTCAAGAATAGCTTGGAGGTGGTAAAGGGTGGAAGCAATTGAGAACTCGAATCTGGATGTGTGTATTTACATTGGGAATACAGATAGCAATGTGACTCCATGATAAGAGGTTTAGCAAAACTTTTAGAGAGCTTCTGATAAACCTAGAGACAAGTTGAGGCTTTCATATTGTTATAGACTAAATGTTTGTATTCTCTTAAAATTTACATGTTGAAGCCCTAACCCGCACTGTGACTGTGTGCAGGGATGGAGCCTCTAAAGAAGTAATGAAGGTTAAACGAGGTCATAATGATGGGACTCGATCCAACAGTATTAGTATCTTTATAAGAAGAGACAAGAGAGAATTTACTCTTTTGCTTTCTGTGCACACACATATGGAGGAAAAGCCATAGGAAGACAGCCATCTACAAGCCGGAAAGAGAGCCCTTACCAGAAACCAAAGCCCTTGATCATGACTTCTAACCTCCACAACCATGTGAAAACAATTTTCTGTTGTTTAAGCCACCTAATCTATGGTATTTTGTTATAGCAGCCCAAACAAGCTAATGTTATCACATGTTAAAATCAGCAGTAACAACAATAGCAAGTTGAAATAAATCCAGAAGTGCATTCTAAGGATATTTTTGTTCTGCTTGGTATCTTCTCCCTTCCTGTAGAGCCAGGTGAAGTAGGTAAGAACTGCAGTATTTGTCCCTGCTTCTGTTAGAAAAGGTTACCCCTACCCGCCACATGCTGGAGAGCTTCTAGATCTGTCTTTAATCAGAATTATCAAGTACATACCTAAGCTAGAGAGTATAATGGTTAATTTCTCATGTAGTCATTTTCCTTCAAAATACCTATTTGAGAAAAAAATGTATAGCGTAATGATGAAGAGTATAGATTTTTGAGTAAGGGTCTAGATGCAGATTGAGCTTCAGGTACCTGCTTGATCTTTGACCTTATGTGTCCCTTAGCCTGTCCAAGCTCCAGTTTCCTGAGCTCTAAAATAACATTATGGACATCAAAAGATTGTAATTTATACTTGATGCTAGTAAACTGGCAAGATTCTTCATCATGATCATGACCCACATCATCATCATTTTCATCACACTTCTCTAGGCTTCCTAAAGTTTTTTCAGTTTAATAAAGGCAGCAGAAGTCTATATATTTGGATTTGCACAATCTTAATGCCCTTGGAGAATCACTTTCACAGAATTTTAAAAATATAATGTCTAAAAAATCAGTAAAGATCAGTATGAGGAATAGCAGTATCTTGACCTGATGCTAAGGTGTTTCTAAGGACTCTGCTCATTATACAGTGCTCTAAAAGTGACTGGTGTACATCCTCCTCTCACATCACAAGAAGTGTGTGTGTTTCCACCCTTGATTTGCACTCTGGCTTCATGTGGCTTATGTTAAACTACTGTGTGGCTTTCTTGACTGGCATATTCGCAGTTTTATTCCCTTTGCTCAATCCTTTCTCTCTCCTTTGTACTTTATACTGCTCTTCCAGGAGGGTTCAGGTTTTGTCCCATATTTAGGAAGATGAATTTAGAAAGACTAAGGCAGTTAAAAGCATGGGACGTTGGAACTAGACTGTAGGGGGTCAAAAAAAGTATGGCCACTTAATAGCTGATTGGTTTAGGGCAAATTAATAATCCTTCCTACTGGTTTTCTTATCTGTAAAATAGGTGTGAAAAGGATCAGGGTGAGAATTAAGTCAGTTACTACACATGCCGGAGCATTATTGGAAAATGTTAACCATTCAATATATATTAACTGCCATTAATAGTGTTCAAATAGGCACCATGCAAACAAAAAGTCTAGCATAATCAATGAAACAGAAACATTTCATTGATCATAATACATACTAAAAAAAGAAGAACATGAGGTTCATCCTCAAATATATTGAAATTTAACTGGTGAAGCAATTCAGCTTATTAAAGAACTTTTTAAAGAAAATTAGAGAAGAACTCTTTAGGCGGAAGACTATGTTAATGAGTTATTTTTAATGTTCTGAAGGTGGACTGACATGGTACTGGGAGACAATATGACAATATGCTTCTCTGCTTATAAATGGATGTTTAAGGAAGCTTAAAGATGTTTCGAGGAAAATTAGAAAAATTATTTGAGTCATAAAGATGATATAAAAATGATTACAATCAAAATTATATCAAAATATTTATATCAAAATAATCATAATATTTGTCAGTAATGGACTACATCTGCAGGTTCTCTATGTAATATTGAGAAGCCATTTAACCACTCGATGGAGACATAACAGAATACTCTATGTCTAACCTTATTTCTGTTTTTCCAATTACTATACATTCCTTTGAAGCTTGTAGTCAAGATATGCAAGTGCAGTCCATCCTTGCCATTGATTTAAATATTGTATTCTATTCTCACTTAAGTAGGAAAATGTTATATATAAAGTATATAAAATGTCAAACAAAACATATACATCTTATTCCATTTTATAATTATGCTTTTGCAGTGTATACTATTGAAGTGAGGTTTTTTTGTTTGTTTTGTGAGACAGAGTCTTGCTCTGTTGCCCAAGCTGCAGTGCAGTGGCACAATCTCAGCTTGTTGCAACCTCCCCACCTCCTGGGTTCAAGTGATTCTCATGCCTCAGCCTCCCCACTAGCTGGGATTACAGGCATGCACTACCATGTCCGGATAGTTTTTATATTTTCAGTAGAAATGGGGTTTCACCATGTGGACCAGGCTAGTCTTGAACAACTCCTGAGCTCAAGCAATCCGCCCACCTTGGCCTCCCAGAGTGCTGGGATGACAGGCATGAGCCACTGCACTCAGCCAAAGTGAGTTATTTCAAATGAAACTCTAGGAGTTAATTTGGTTATAAGATGACATAAATATTTATAAGGACAAAGAGGTATGCTTTTTTCAAACTGAAGCTTAAAAATATATCAAAATGACGAAAACTGTGCCCACTCAATGCAAGTACACCTCCCAAACTGTTTAACATTGCATAACTTGTATCCTTGCCATAGTTCTACAAGAAATTATTGTCTTTAAATTGTAACATTAATGTTGCTAATGGGATTCTATTCAACAATCACCCACTTTTCAGAAATAAACACACCTAATGAGAGAATTAGAGTATTCCATAAGCAACATCAAAAGTTATATGTTGTATAAAACCCAACAGCATTTGAGATCAATAAAATACAAAGAAAACTTAGAAACTACTTAGAAACCAAAATTTAGAAACTAATTTTCACAAGATTTTTTTTCTTGGTTTTTAAAAAGAACCTCTCCATTTATTTTAGAAATACTTTGAATATGGCAGTTCCCAACACATATTTTCCAAGGATGTTACCCTTTTTTTCTTAAATATGCATATTGTTGAGGTAGAATTCAGTCACAGAAAGTGCTCCTGATTCAGGTTTACTCAACTCTGGAGGTATCTGCTCCCTAGGGAGTGCCAGGGCTGTGGACCTTGAGCACTGTGGAGAATACATGAGAATCAGGTCACAACAGGTTCATGTAGAGAGTCCAGGCAGTCCTTTTGATTGTGTTTGGCAAAACATACTCTCCCACATTTAATTCTTCCAACTACAACCAAAAGTAAGCTCTAAATATAGATAGTGATGAAAAAAAATTATTATTTTGGCAAAATTAAAGCAGAATCTTTAGGTTTTAGCATAGGAGGAAAAAAAGCATACTTTGTGTATAATAATGAAAAAAGTTCTATTATCTTCCTGAAATATAAAGTTTGCTAAAATACAGGTTATAGATATATCGTGTATAACAGTGTATGTTCTAATGCAACAGCATATCTAGCTGAAACACAACAATATAAATATAAGATAACTAGTTGAAGTAGAATTTAAGAAATAAAGTAATATACCCATTTCATACAAAATGTAGTTTAAATGATGCTTAAATTAACAAGAATAACTTAATAAGTGGAAACATAATTAACTATCATCATTGCCAAATAGTCACCTGTTGGCTGTTGTCCGAACACCTGTTGGTTATGTTATTCAATTACATTCATAAATATTTTATTTTATTATGAATATTTATATTCATAACCATAATATTTTCTTCTTCTTCTTCTTCTTCTTTTTTTTTTTTTTTTGAGACAGAGTCTTGTTTTGTTGCCTAGGCTGGAGTGCAATGGCACAATCTTGGCTCACTGCAACCTCCACCTCCCAGGTTCAAGTGATTCTCCTGTCTCAGTAGGTGAGTAGCTGGGATAACAGACTTGTGCCACCACACCCAACTAATTATTGTATTTTTAGTAGAGACAGGGTTTTGCCATATTGGCCAGGCTGGTCTCAAACTCCTGACCTCAGGTGATCCTCTTGCCTCGGCCTCCCAAAGTGCTGAGATTACAGGCGTGAGCCACCATGCCCAGCCCTTTATTCAATTATTTAACTGCTGTTTATTTCATGCATATTGTATGTTAGATAGAGTACTTACCTCTAGGAATAAATAAAAAAAGCATAAGATCTTTGCCTTTGTGATGGAATTACTACTTTCTCTGTATTTAAAAGGTGTAAAAACCGAGACCTATAGTTGTTAAATGACAGTAAGTAAAACATAGAGATGGGATCCCAATCCATGGTGCCTGAGCTCAATGCCTATATTTTTGTGAACTGACAAGATGAAGAGGTGAAGATTATCCTTCAATTTCCCTTATTTTATATCAAGATCTTGGACATTTATTCAGTCCTGTGAATTCTCTCTCTCTCTCTCTCTCTCTCTCTCTCTCTCTCTGTGTGTGTGTGTGTGTGTGTCTGTTGCCCTATTTTTTTTTTGACTGAAAGAAAGTTTGCGAATTTAGCAAGGAAGAAAAATAAACATTTGAAATAAAAATCTTTTCACTCAATTTAAACCTAATAGTTCATATGAATGCTTCTTGTTACAGATAACTTTAAGGCAGTGTTCTAAAGAGACCATGACTCTTAATATCGAGATTTTTATAAAAGGAAGGGTAAAGACTCTTTCACAAGAAGGAAGCAACACTTATCCATCAAATATCTTTTTCTTTTCTCTCAGTACATGATGTTTTCATTCAAGGAAAGCTTTAATTTGATTACAATAATGTCAACCAATCTTGACAAGAACTTTTCCAAAATGCCCTTTAATGTGAAGTATTTGTCAGCATTGTAGAACACAGCCAAATACTAGCCTGTATTTAAGGAGATCAATAATAGGGTAATACTCTCTGATGGTAGATCATACTAGAGAAAACACCACGCCATAGCTTTACTTTTCCTACAAATATAAGTCATCGACCACATTGTGAATTAGAAGTAGAATGGTGCTTTTCCCTAAAAATTTTAAACATAAAAAGTTTACTAACATAATACATGACTCAAATACAGTTGAGATGTTGTTCCAATACAGATTTAAGCTCAATGCTGTACAAGTCAGAAATGTGCTTCCTAAGAGATTTGCAGAATAGTATCTCAGAAGGTCATCATTGGGGAGAAAAATAGAGATAAAGACTTTACCCATCACAGAAAGAGCTGAACTCTACCCGAGGCTGCGAATACAATCTTCATAAGGCTATCCAGTGATCTATCAGTTTGATTAACGCTTATTCTCTTTTTTTTCCTGATGCTCCTTATTTACCCATATGGATGAAAATATTGCAGTTCCTTGACGTTTATTATTTTATCACATGCTTTCTAACAGTTGTTTGTAAAATATTTATTATTATACGTGTAATGTGGCAGAGATATACTTTAATTCATTTTGTTGTTTATGTAATTTTTACCAAAATGCTTATTTTATTTTGTTGACTCTATGCAGATATGTTTAAATATAATGAATATTATCATCTGTTCTCTAGTAACCACTACTTATACTATACTCATATTTGTTTTTATCGCTTTATCAATTATTTAGTATGTTTTGTTACTGTCTTCATAACAATATTTATCAATTCCAGCATTGTTTAAAGCTGTGATATTTTACACTTTATTTCAAGGTTGGCAGACTATTACCACATTTTCAGAACGTATAAATTCCTACTGAATTCAATTATACAATTTACTTTATTTCTATAAATTGTCACCCTACCAACACTGTTACATCATTGAACCACTTGAAAATCACATTCAATACATGATTTTTAAAAACCCATATGGCATTGATATAGATCAAAGGCAGCAGCATTTCTCAGTCTAAACATGTACAATAATGTTTAACCATACCTTCTTAGTAGGCATACTCAGCTGTGAATATAACTGTTAATACTAGGTTCTCACAAACAATCAAAAGCCCAGTTGGAATAGTCCTCTCTGCCACCATATTTTAAACTTGCACAACATCATTTATCATTATAAGCTGTGCTGTTCAATATGTTAGCCACTAGTCACATGTACATATTAAACATGTGAAATAGTAATTTCAGGAACATATTGCTTTATGTTTAAATAATTTAATTCAGGGGTTGCTATGGTTTGAATATATACTATCCAAAATTTCAAATTTAAATGTTGTAACTTAATGCTCAATGTGATGTATTAAGAGGTAGGGACTTTAAAAAGTGGTTAGGTCATGAGGGCTCCTCCCCTTGTAAATGGGATTAAGCGGATTAAGGCTTCATGGAGCATTTGGATTTCTTGCCCTTCAGCCTCCTGCCACGTGAAGACCCAGTGTTCCTCTCCTCTGGAGGATGCAGCAAGAGTACCATCTTGGAAATGGACAGCAGCCCTCAGAGACAATTGAACCTGATGGAGTCTTGCTCTTGAACTTCCAGCCTCCAGAATTTTGAGAGAGTAAATTTCTGTTCTTCATAAATTAGCCACTTTGCGGTATTTTGTTATGGCCACACAAAATGGACTAACACAGGTGTCAAAACAAGAAACCACCTTTCTTTTTTGCTTTGTATCTGTTAGTAGCAGTGGTTTTACATATTCTTGGATGACAGACAACTTTGAAAGAAAAACAATCAAAACTCTAGGCCCTGCTCAGAAAAAAAAAAAAAAATGTGTTTATGAACATGCATATAATGTTGCAGACAATGTTAGGGTTCACAGACCTTCTGCAGCCAAATAGTGGATCCAAGTCAAGAACTACTATAAAAGTTATTTTGCTATGCAGCAGCATTCTGTATGAAAGCCTTTTGGGACATCAGAACCATGGGCAGGGTGAACCTGGACAAGGAGAGCCAACACGGATTAAAATAATCAGAATTTAGATTCTAAGGTGGGAAATTGATCGTTCCATGTAGAATGTTCAAATGGGGTGTCACGAGGTTGGGTTGAATGCAGCAGCAACTGGAACCCAAGAACCAGCATGAGGGTTACACACAACATGGCAGGCACTATGAAATTCCAGAATCCACTCCTGTAGGTTCAAATGATAAAAGCTTTTAGACCTGGCCTCTATCAGAGATGAAAGGTTAAAAGAAATTAAAAAACAAACAAACAAACAAAAACGGGTTCTATTTTCTCCTAGATAGGGCATAACAAGAATTGTAAAGCCCTGGTCAAACTGGCTAGTGTTTAATGTTGTGCTACAATATCTATGAGGAATCTCAGGGTGATTGGATTACTATTGCAGAGGTTAAGGAGAGAAATAGCTGAAAGCATACCCTGCAGAAAAACAGTTGTGTACAGAGTCTAGAATCTGTCACATTATCCTAAAGAGCTGAACATGGTGATTGCAGTGTACTCCAAGAACCCAAGACATTATCCCAGTTCTACAATTAACTTACCTAAGACCTTTGAAATATAATTGAAATATCTAGTAATCATAGTTTTCTTAAAAGTATAGCTATACGGTAGAGTGCAAACCCTGGAATTGGCTTGCCTGGGTTCAGAGTCCCGTTCAACCAACCACTAGCAATGTGACTTTAGACCTTACCTTCTGGAAGCTATTTACAAACCTATAACATAGAAATGATAATAGTACTCAACCCACAAAGAATTTGAAAGGTTAAATGAGAATATATTTAAAGTATTTAGAGCAATGCCTGACACAAAGTATGTGTTCATCCAATGTTAAATTTCATATATATATATATATACATATAATGTTTTGCCCAGTAGATTCTTTTTGTTCTGTCAAGTCTTTGAAATGGCTAATCATGCAGCAATTCTAAATTTTCAGGTGTTTTAATCTGATAATGAACACATTAGGGTCCTGTAGTGTTCAAGGATCTGGATTCTGTGGCACACGATTCTCATATGACAGAGGAGCTGTGCTGAAATATGATCATTTCACGTTGATGATGACAAATGTAGAAACATGTCATCTAGGTGATTTTACATCACAAACAGACTATTTGACATCTAAAACTGCAAGATTTTAAAATAGGTCTGAATGACAAACACAAAGGAAACAAGCCAATCTCATTATCATAGTCATAGCTTATGCTTGGCAACAATTAGACAGTAGCCTGTCTTAGAGAGTAGCACGTTTTCACAAGACATTTTCTTAAAATTTTGTAAGACTAAAACACAAGCATTATCATAAGAAAAAAAAATTCCTGAGGAGATCCCATGACTTTCATTGTGCAATAGAATATCAAAATTATTCTTTCTGTGGAAAAATGGAAGATATAAGAATCCCTAGAGACAATTTATATTTCGGTAATGTTATGTTCTGTCATCATTATACTTTCCCTATCTTCATGTCCCAGCATGTATATTTTAGTGCATAAGATTGGATACCTGGGACCGGGTGTGGTCGCTCATGCCTGTAATCTCAGCACTTTGGGAGGCCGAGGCGGGGGCATCATGAGGTCAGGAGATCAAGACCATCCTGGCTAATACGGTGAAATCCTGTCTCTACTAAAAACACAAAAAATTAGCCAGGCGTGGTGGCGGGAGCTGTAGTCCCAGCTAGTCGGGAGGCTGAGGCATGAGAAAGGCGTGAACCCGGGAGGCGGAGCTTGCAGTGAGCCGAGATCACACCACTGCACTCCAAATTAGACACCTGGGTAACCATCTATATAATGCATTCTATGTCAAGCTCATTATTGATAAACACTAATTTAATTTCATCAAATAATCATAATTCCAATGATAATACACTTTCTGAAGTTTTTTCAGAATATTTGTTATATTCTTATCTCCCAGGAGGGATATATAACTTCAGGTAAGCTGTTATGAACAGTTTTAAAAGAGTCATATCAACAATATATGTATTAAATCCCATACATTGTAGCATTTCATGGAGAAATCGAAGCCCAAATTTAATCGGTCTTTTTAAAATCCTTTTTAAGATGCTTTCATCCCAAATTGAAATCTTACTTTGCTATCTCCTTTTGTGCTATGGTCTGAACTGAAAAACTAATATTTGTATCTTGCCCAGTTTTTCTAATTCTATTTATTATGTTATTCAGCATTTATTTTCTGTAAATAATTACCCATTTGGAATGCCAATTATTAAGTTTTTCCTCTTTCATAGTGCCCATATTGGTGGTTTGTTTGTTTTACGTGTATTACTTCTTTGCCAACTAAATTAGGATCTCCTAATTGGAAAAGCAACTTTTAAACATAACGTTGAGCCATAACATCTATAAAGGTACAAGATATGTTATAACGGCTCCATTAAATATTTCAGCCAAGATTGATGGTTATAATGTATAAAATGCTCTAATTTCCCAGAAGTAAAATTAACACTAAACACTAAGCTATTGCCTACCTTAGCTATGCATTACTGGTAGCCACTTTATTCCACCTGTCATATGATGAGTTACAATTACTTAAGAGGCTGGCATTCCACAATGAAAATACGAAATATCCACCAATATTCAAGACAGAATAACAGGCACATAATCTTATGAATGTGCTACAGTTCTCAAAAATTCTGAAAAAAAACCCAGTGATAAATGTAATGAGATATGTAATGATATACTATAAGGTTTTACAGTTTAAAAATTCCCAAGTATAAGAAAATAAAACATAAAATACAATTATGCTAACAAATTAAATAATAGCACAGATCTCTCAAAAACTCTAATCCCGACCCACCATTTGGTCATTTCACACGTAGGTTTATTTCACATTGTGCGTATGTATATGCTCTGCTGGTGTGTGTGCCACATGTTCATGGGCTGGTTGGGGAGGGTAGTGGAAGTAAAACCTTTTTTTTATTTGAAGATTGATATTTAAGAGTCTACAGAAAGCATGGTATGTGTTTTTCAATGAAAAGAACACTTTCCTTGGAAATACTACAGAACTATATTACTGACAATACATTTTATTTGCATTTGGGAAATAAGAAAAATTATATCATCCTCTTTGACTCATTGCTTTGGGTGTTCTACTCACCTATGGTGCAAAACTCAAATGATTCCTAAAGACCATTTACTCACCAAAAGTAAGAATCATGCCTTTTTGTGCCTACAACTGTATTTCCAACATGTAGCAGGGTTCTTAAATAGCATTAAATAAATATTTTTTTAGTCAAAGAACACTGAATGTATGAAACACCTTATTTTAAATAATTTTACACAAATATTTGTCAAGTATTACACAATATATGTCAAGTAATATGGATATGTGTAGAAAGCATCAATAAAATAAATATTTTCATATCACTCAGATTTCTGCAAATTTGTAACAGTTGAGAATGAGGGCTTCAGGACTTTCATGCCTCATAGATTTGAGTTCCAATTCTTTTTGTGGAATTGAGAAAACATCAGCTCCTTAAATGTCTGGGTTTATCCTCATCTGACAAAAAGAGACTAAATCCTTTTCAAAGAGCTGGTGATAGGATTGGAGTGTATCATACAGGGTTTACGAAAGCCCATCAAATGATAGATACCGTTTTCCCATGTTATTATCTTTCATATCCATGCTGATATTTTAAATAAAAGGTCTGGCATTTCAGATTTTTGACAACAATAACTGACAAAATTAGTACAAAATTTGTTTTTCAAACAGAATTTTTTAAAAACTGGGATAGATTTTAGAACATTATTTGGTCCAAACTCATGTATGTAAATAGGCAATGGGTAAACTAGCTATAAAAATAAATCCTTTTGAAGATATGCAGATAGACAGATACTATGCTGCTTTTCCTTGTTCAAAATGATTCCCTACATTTCAAATCCCCTAATTGGTTATATACTGCCAGAGAGCACAAGTAAGCAGTCATTGTACTCAAAACAACAGCAGTAATAATGTTAATAATTTGAAGAGAATAATGAGTTTATTATTTTTTGTCCTACTATTGGAAAATTCCAAACTGAATTTACCCTCTGCTAACTGGTAATGTTATGCTTCCCCTTTATATTATGAATTTGATGATGGAAATGGTTCAATCTCATCTCAGGTTTTCAATCACTTGATTTCCCTTAATAAGAATCAAATTAGTAAGGGTAATGGCTTTTGCTAATTTCAGTGTTTTTTGTCAGAGTGACATTACCTCTGTTATAATCCAAAAGTTCAGTTAGGATCCTACAAATTGCTTTTCGAGAGAACACTTGTGCATAATGCCAAAATCCACCCCAAAATAAATGCATATCTCATTTAAAAAATACTTTTTTGGTTTGGATGTTTTTGAATGATAACTGTAACACAACCTTTTCATTTATTTCCTTTTATTTAGTCCACATAGTGACTATGACATAATGAGACCTTTTCTTTAAAATTACTATTATCTGCATAAGATTATCTAAATCCTTCCAGCTCTTTTAGATCAATGAAATTACAACTTCAAATCTACATGAAAGTCATATCCCTTACTTTCCTTTCTCCCCTTATTATTATATATTTTTGAGAGTCTACTATATAGCAGAAGTGCTCCCACACACATAAAAAATCTCCCTGACACCAAAGACTTGGAACCTAATGGAGATACCATAACTGAAGGCACCATTTCTAAGTGTTTTGTAGAACTATAAATTCCCTAAGAAACCTTAAAGCTTCAAAATCTGATTTATGTGAACAAAAAAAGAGAGATGATCATTAATTTCTGCTTATATTCTATTACTGCCATAATATACAGACAGTTCAGGGAGCTTCACGCATTCATGTAAAAATGGTTGATAATAAGATAGAAAGAATCTGAGACAGTAGATGTCTTTATGGTGATGAGCCACATGCCTGCTCTGGTTGACCTATCTTCCTCCAGACATTATGGGAAAGAGAAGTAAATTTCTATCTTGCTTGATCCACTCTATGTGAGTGTCCTTGTTACCTCTGTTTCAGGCTATATGAGTGTGCTTCTAATTCTTGATGCTGAAAACTTTTCAGCCAAGGAAATTTTCATCTCTACTTCCACAACCCAACTACTGGATTATAGTCTTTGTAGATCTAATGGCATTTTTCCCTTCTTCACCTGGAAAATTCCTACGTAAACTTCAAATATTACATCCTGTTAGAAATCTTCCCCAACTCAATCAGAGTTTTTCACACAATCCACTGAGTTTCCCAAGGACCAGTTATTTGAGAAACAACTGGTCCTTGGGGAGCTGCAAAACAAATTTAAGAGATATAGTCTCAGAAAGGTTGAGAAGGATACTTTTTTTTTTTTTTTTGAGATGGAGTCTCACCCTGTCACCCAGGCTGGTATGCAGTGGTGTGATCTCGGCTCACTGCAACCTCTGCCTCTTGGTTCAAGCGGTTCTCCTGCCCCAGCCTCCCGAGTAGCTCGTATTACAAGTGTGTGTCACCACATCAGGCTCATTTTTGTATTTTTAGTAGAGACAGGGCTTCACCATGTTAGGCTGGTCATGAAGAAAAGGATACATTTTTTGAATTACATAATTAAGAGAGACCTTCTGCTATAAGAGAAAGAAGACTGACAATAATTTAAAAGCCAGCATAATACTATAAGTTGTACTAGTTTGGAAAAAAGCACAACTCTCTCCCTTGTTCCTTAATTTAGCTTTGTTGTTATGACATATAATGTAAACTGCAGTATTCCACGTAAGTTAAGCACAATCCAATTATTTACCTGAATAAAATAATTAAAGCCAAACAAAATGGAAAACATATTTGCCATCTAATCTCTCCATGTTGGATGTTTAGGTTTCATGAGGTTGTCTTATGGAAGAAAGAATCAGAATAGTAAGATAAAAACAGTTTTAAGTTAAGAAGAAATGCCATTCTGTGAAGTTTATGAATTAAGTTGGATAATGATTAGTTCCTCAAAAGAGGAAAGTTATATATAAACTAATAAGTCTTATATTATAGTAAGGCAAAACCAAAAGACAAACGAGTGAACAATAATAAGCAAAAAGCAACAATTTTGAAAAAGTACACAGATATGGCCATCTTCTTAGAAACATATTTTATCCAATATTTCATTGACTATTGAAAGTTATACAAGAGTATTTGCATCAATCAGAATATGCTAAAAAAGAAAAGTCATGTCTTTAAAATAAATGATTTTCTTGGAAGAATAGAAAATAGTCAAAATTAAAGGCAGTTACCATGAGACTTTTTTTTTCTGTGATAGAAAAAACATTAGGAAGGAAAGAAAATAATAAAGTCCAAAAACTGAGGATGAGATATCTAACTTCTTAACAGCTTAATTCAATTTGATCATGTTCACATTTAACAATTCATTGAACTCATCGGGTTTCAGCTTAGCGTCACGTATGTTGAAACTTCAGGAAGCCTTACAGGAAGCCCAAACATCTCCAAATTATGGAAGTGCATAGGCTGAAGAAGATGTGACTTCTTTATAAAACTCAACACTGCTTTTAAAAGATGTTACAATTGATGTAATCACTTACTTTCCATGTTCTCCTTATTAGGACCCATGGGAGATTCCTGTTCCTAATATCAAGAAAATAAGCATTCATATTCTTTATGACTGGTTGATTTGTGGTCTGGAAGATATTCTAAACTTGTGTAATTTCACCAGAATTTCCTTTTTTGCATTGGCTGCTAGAAATCTTGAAACAAAAATTATGATCTATTTATAGCAAGGGCATATGACATTATGTTATCTTTTTAGCCCCATTGCTGGCACTTTTGTTTTGTTTTCAAGACCATTTTTCTTTCTTTTTACACTTTTATCTTTAATTACAGATCTTTCCCAATATCCTTTACCAAACAAGGGCAAGAGTGAATAAATGAATGAAAGAACACTCAATTTTAAATGCACATCTGGGCCCAGAGTGCAAATATTCTGTCTCCAAAACAAGTGCTTGTGTCTTCTCTACATTATTTAGCATCTCTACTTAAAATTGGATACATTTCACTTTGCATCATTGAGAGTTGTAAGAATGGCTTATCCTTTATCAAAAAAGAAAAAAAAATAGTTTTGAGGAAAATTGCTTTCTAAATTCAGGTCCTTTTTAAAAATCAACAAGTGTCTACTATTGGTAATGAAGCATTCCACGTATCTCTATGTCTGTCTGTCTATCTATCTATCTATCTATCTATCTATCTATCTATCTATCATCTATCTATCGTTAAGCTATTTTAAAGAAAACATTTAAAGGTACTAATACTATTTCAAATTTTATTTGGTAATTTTCACTCAACAAATCTTTCCAAAGACACACAATAAAAATAGAAAGAAAGAAAAAATAACTATTTCAGTCATTCTGAAACTTTTAGATAGCTAATCTCTGGCTATGTAAAAGTTTAGCACACGACATAACAGCCCTCTAACAGAAAAGCAAGATAACATCATAGAGAAAAAAAAAATCAACTTCTATGGCAGAATAAAAGGAAAATGTAAAGATTTTTTTTTTTAAATAATTTGGGCTATGGACAGACCTGTCATAGACACCCACCTATTTTCGAAGCCGTTCTGAAGAATCCTTAATTGGTATAAGACCATAGCCAAGAACTGTGGTTAGTGTACTATACTCAAGTAATTAAACCATCCTCTAAAAGTTTTGAGGCCTCCTATTTAGAACTGAGCAAAAGAAAAGATTTTGTAATTTGATGAATGAATAACTAATGAGACTCGTTAACATTTTAGAGTGGTTTCTTTGTGTCAAGCCCTGCAGCAATTGCATTATCTCTAATCTTCTCAAACCTAAGAAGCAGTAATATAATTATTCTCACTTTTATAGATGAATAAACTGAGGTTTAGGAAGGCTTGTTTAAGGTCATAAAGCCAGTAAGTGTTGGAAGTTAGTCTGTCTCCAGACACCACACTCTTAAGCCCTATCCTATATTACCATCTGTGCTTATATGTGGTAATATTCCTAATGTGTGGCTAACATTTGATATTACTGATATTCTTAAAGACCTTCTTCAGGCTGAGTATGGTGGCTCACGCCTGTAATCCCAGCACTTTGGGAGGCTGAGGCGAGCAGATGACGTGAGGTCAGGAGTTTGAGACCAGCCTAACCAACATGGTGAAATCCTATTTCTACTATAAATACAAAATTAGCTGGGCATGGTGGCACATGCCTATAATCCCAGTTACTTGGGAGGCTGAGGCAGTAGAATAGCTTGAACCTGGGAGGTGGAGGTTGCAGTGAGCCGAGATCGCACCATTGCACTCCAATCTGGGCAACAAGAGTGAAACTCTGTCTCAAAACACAAAACAAAACAAAACAAAACAAAACAAAATTAAACCAAGGAAACATTGATTAAAATATAAAATATTTACGCTGGAGTCCACTATTCAGTCTTTAATTTCAAATTAAGTAGATAAAAATATCCTACCAAATATAAGTTGTATAGGAAAAAGTAGTATCATTTAATTTTCTATATAGGACGAAAATGAACAGAGGCTTCCAAGTCCACCTTTGCAAACCGTATCTAGTACATCTATATACCATATCTAGTATTACCCACACTTCACATATTTTTATACAAGCACTGCCAAGAGACTACAACATTTTTTAAAGGTGGTGGTAAAACTGCAAACTTTGGAAAGAAGAATTTTATTACTTATCCATAAAATTCAAGTTTACAAGAGAGTTGGAATATATTTATGCTATGGTAACTTGATCATGCATAAAAGGGGTGATACACTCAGTGACCCACATTACTTTAATTAAAAACCTGGTTGGGGTTACTTCAGGTTGGAGAAAAGCATAGAAATAGAAGTCACAAGGGAAGATTTATATTCTTGATAGTACCACTAACAGGAACTCTGCATAATATAAAGATTGTTTTATTTCTATGTCAGAAAGCAATCAATATAAACTAAATGTGAGATGTAAAATACTGTTATTAGAAGGAGGAAATTGTATTATTCATTCATAAAATTTCTTTCAGGGCTGACTCAGAAGTTCCTTTTCAATGATTTCCACAAACTTATAAAATTTTATCTCAAATCAATGAATGCATGCAGCAATATAAATTATTTTTCTTAAAATAGAAGTGAGGAGTCCCCCAATGAGAACTATATTTTACAAATTATTACATGAAATATCACAGACTGAAGCCTGAGGGAAGGGAACGTTGACTAGGAGACTTGGATTGGGCGCACTCTTGCAAATAATTGAAATGTGCCTTCTAAAGCAAGAACCAAGTAAAATAAAGGAGGGAAAGAAAAGTGGAAATAGATTTAACTAGTGAAACAGAATTATGAAAATCAGAAAAATTACTCTATACCCAGATCCACTGATAGTCGAAACACCTTACACTAGGATAGTCAAAACACGTACACAAAATGTGCATTTTGCACATTACCTTCATTAATTATTTGA
Organism: Rhinopithecus bieti; assembly: GCF_001698545.2. NCBI lineage: Eukaryota > Metazoa > Chordata > Mammalia > Primates > Cercopithecidae > Rhinopithecus > Rhinopithecus bieti. The sequence continues at coordinate 600,443 of NW_016820640.1, read as the reverse complement.
TTTTCATAACAACCTTCAGAACTGCAAAAGACAGATAATCTCACCTGCATTTTACAATTCAGAAACAGGCTCCAAAGAACTCAGATCACCTCAATGCAAATTTACAAATGGACAGAGGAGACCTTCAAACCTACAATTGCTATTTCAAGTCAAGAATGCTTCCCAAATCATACACTGTCTCATCAACATAGTCTAATGTCAAAGAGAGGAGAACTGGTTTTGGAAAATGAGATGATAATCAACATTTTTCAGCCTGTGGTGTGTAATAATAAAGACTTATCTTCAAGAAACCTGTGGCGGGTTCAAGAGAGTAAAAATATCTGATAATAAAACAAAATGGAATATAGGTGAATATAAAATTTAATATTGTTCATAATTATAAGTTATGTCATAATAGACTATTAAAACAATTTAAGCAATTATTTTTTATTTAAGCTCTTGTGGATTAAGATCAAACCAGTTTCTTGCTTGCCTATAATTAGAAAATAGACAATCCTGCATTGGAATTGATCCATTTCCTATACTTAACTCAATTCCAAGTTCAACAAACACTTCTGTCCCATGTGGTAACATCCTATCACACGGCAGGAACTTTGCAAAGAACTGAGAACAAAAGGTAATACAAGAATTACCACTCTCATAAAGTACAGTCAATTGATTCTAAATTTTGTATATACCAGTTTAATAATAAATTTGTGGCATGTTAACAAACCACAGAAAAGAACATTCTATCCAAACATTAGAGATGGCTATTTCCAAAAATATTTTTCACTTACTTCACCATTACTATTTCTAACGTGTACCTCATTCTATTCTCTTTCTTCCCAGATTTCACTTCAAAGTAATAATGTTGATTCGTTTTTCATTCATGAGCACTAACTCTACCACTGTTATTCTTTTTTTTTTTTTTTTTTTTTTTCTGAGATGAGTCTCCCTCTGTCGCACGCAGCTGCTGGGAGTGCGGTGGCGGCGATCTCGGATCCTGCAAGCTCCATCTCCCGGGTTCCCGCCATTCTCCTGCCTCAGCCTCCCGATAGCTGGGACTAAGCAGGCGCCGCCATCACGCCTGGCTGATTTTTTGTATTTTTTTAGTAGAACGGGGTTTCCCCGTGTTAGCGCAGGATGGTCTTGATCTCCTGAACTCTCATGAATCGGCCGCTCGGCCTCCCAAAGTGTGGGATGTTCAGGTGTGAGCCACCGCACCCGGCCCTCTACCACTATTATTCTACTGATTCTACTACTAATAATTCTATTATTACTGATTTTCTTTGATTTTAGGCAATATTGATAACATAAAAACGGGGTGGAAACGACACCTACAATTACTTCCTTTTCGAGCACAAATACATATGGACCCTTCTGGGTGCTTTCCTTATAAAATGAAATGGACCTACCCATTTTAGGTGTGACATCTACTTTTTAAAATTAAAAAAAAAACTATATACATGTTTCAGAAAAGTTTGTAACTGTCACAATTACAATGCAACTTGTTTAGTCCATCAATATAAACATACTTTTATTGATCAAAAATCTCTGGATGGCAAAATCTGTGAATTATTCTTAAAACTGTGCCTTACAACTTGGTAGAAAATTAAGCCAAAACACAAGACAGAATGACCAAAACCACCAGATGTTTTCATAGAAGGCAGACACTGCTCTAATGAATTTCATCCCCATGGAAAATCCCACTCCATTTTATAAGATTCATAATCTGTTCCCTAAAGGAACGGAAATATTGAGATTGCTGACTTAACAAGCAGCACACGACTCCATATTATGAAAACAATTTGTTCAATTATTTTTTCTTCGAAATACCATACTTTGCTAATAATAGGCTCTACCATGGTTTGTCTTTCTTAATTTTAAAAGTTATATTTCCTAAAATTGAAAAGATACTAAAAATATTTAAAGAAGTAAACAAGGCACCCATATCATACATATTCTTACCATCTAGAGTTAACCATCAATAATATCTTAGCATGTTTTTATTAGTATTCTTCCTTGCGTTTTCTACTAGGAGTCATGCTCACTGCAAAAAAACTCAAAAAATTACTTGTCTGGAAAGAAAAAGTACAGCAAAATATTTTAAACATACAAAATGCTAACAAAGAAATAACTGGAATTGATATGAGGGAAAATTCATTTCAGGCATTTTCTGTGCGTAGATATGGATGGATAGATGGATGGATGGATGGATGGATGGTAATATTCATAAATATTTAATCATTATAAACACTGTTTTTAAAGTCTTAAATTTAATTTTTATAGATTATAACAAAATAAAACTGAAGTAACCCTAAAGATAGTGGTGAATTTCTAATATTTCTTTACCAACAAAGGTATGATTTCTTTAAATTTTCTTTTTGCTTAAGAAATTATTAAAAATATTAAGAAGTTTTGTAATTTTCCATCTTAAAACTCTATATTACAGGGTATAATTCTGTAGGATTCTGTAAAATATGAAGACATTAGCAGTTTACATGTCCCTACCTCACCTCTTTGTACTTCCTAATTTTAAAATGAATATTCTTATACTTATCTTCTTTAGGTTTAAACTTCTGTACACCTCTGTTACAATTTTTTTTTTTTTTTTTTTTTTTTTTTGAGATGGAGTCTTGCTCTTTGGCCCAGTCTGGAGTGCAGTGGCACAGTCTTGGCTCACTGCAAGCTCCACCTCCTGGGTTCAGGCCATTCTCTTGCCTCAGCCTCCCAAGTAGCTGGGACTACAGGCTCCCACCACCAGACCCAGCTAATTTTTTTGGTAGAGACGGGGTTTCACCATGTTAGCCAGGATGGTCTCGATCGCCTGACCTCATGATCCGCCCACCTCGGCCTCCCAAAGTGCGTAAGCCACCATGCCCTGCCCTCTGTTGCAATATTACCCTTGATTGCTAAGTATTAATTTTATATTTAAATATTTGCAAAGCTTACTATTTTTTTACGAGGCCTTTCTGTTTCTGCACTTTTTATTTTGATTCAACTACTAATTGGCTTAATGTATTGTTACAATGATTTTAGAAACACTCTGGCACCACTACTATATATATATAGAGAGAGAGAGTAAATAGAATGTATTATCTATATGTGTGTGTAAATATATGTGTGTGTATATATGTGTGTGTATATATATACTTTTATAATCTTTTAAAAAGGAAACAAACTCCAAATACTAACACAAAGGAATGTGTTCAAATTGTGCTGTCAGCTAATTTAAATTACGTAAATGCATTTTTACTAGCTAATTTCAAAATAATTTAACCAAAGGGAATTCTGTGTGGACAAAGAACTTCTAATTTGATTTCAAAATGCAGTTATATTAACAAACTATTTTTAAGAACAGCTTTGATAGCTATGCTGTATTGGTGTTGGAATTTTGTAATCTTCTACTCCTCTGAATTTATAGAACACATGCAAAGTTACTATATCAAAATGATTTCTACTAATATTACAGATTTGCTTTTTAATAGATGTGCTAACTTTCATGTTTGGAGGGTAAGAAAAGCAACACTAGAGACATGACTACTAGAATGATACTCAAAAAAGCACAGATGGGTTTTTACATTTGTCACAGTTGATTCAAGAAGTTCCTCATCTCAACAGGCTGCTTTCTTCAAATCTTCAAATGCACCCTACAGTAACCTAACCCAGAACAGGTGACAGACCCTGCCTCAGCGAGAAACTATGTCCTTCAGTTGATTTAACTTATTTGCAAAGGCTGATGAAGGCAACCTAATACTCATACATTAGACCCCAGGTTACCAAGTAAGAAAGGAATTAGCTGTGACTTAGCAAGATCCTCATTTAAATTTCACAGCTCTGATTTTAAAATTATGTATTCTGGTTCAAATGGTGTTACGGTTTTGACAAGCTATATGACACTCTCAGCTACTCGCCCAGCAACATGATAGTCACATTAAAGCTCAGGATGAAATAACATGTCTGACAAAATGGATAACCCGTGACAAAACAACTCATTGGGAAATGTCACATTGAGCTTATGAATCACCTATCATCAGACATGCTTGGTACCCAGGAGGCTAGTGGTATCACCAGAAGAACATTCGCAACCAGGAATAATTAGGTTTCTCTAGAAGCAGTTTTCAGAGTAAGCTTTCAGACTGTCACAATTAAAAGCAAGCTTATTATTAGATATGGTAGCCTCATAAAACTGGCCCTATCAGAATAAAGAACTGTTTAAATATCATATAGAAGTAAGGGGTTTTGGAAGTTTTCAACATAATTAAAAACCTGAAATTTACCTATCCTTGGAAGACAAAAAATAATTGAAATCCCACATTCTGATTACTTAGAATATGGGGGTGGGGAAACACAACTGTTTACGGCTTTTTGTTCATAACTGGCATTGGCTCCTAAAGGAGAGAGGGCATTGGTTTCTGACACAAATGAAGGCAAAATCCACAAATCCAGCTTCACTTAATCCGTCCTCAAGATGTCGATAACAGAGACTGCTGCCACGTGCAATCATATAATTTAGGGGTATGTGCTTAGCCACAGAGAAGCAAAGGTATGCACAAAAACTCCAAGGGCAGAGGAGTGACAAAGAACTAGATCTTTGATGTGCTATAAGGAACTTGGTACAGGGATAATTTACAAACATATAAAGATACATACACATATAGTTTGATTTAAAGTCCATTATTTCTTAACTGGCCACTATTTAGAAATCAGTCAATCTCCTAAGTGTGTTGTAAATGACAGGTAGAGCTGTCATTTCACACATGTTTTAATGCAGTTAGATTAAGAAAACAAGAACACATTAGTATAATCAAACTATGCACATTAGCTTTATAATAAAGCAATCAGTAGTAAGGAAGAATCTAGGAAATTTGCTAATGATTATCTTCAAAAATGTTCCTCTACTGTCTACAGACATGGCCAGCAAAGATGTTTAGAACGAAGCAAAGACAATTTAAATTAATTATTTCTAATTTTTTAAACAGTTAAGGTTAATTTAGTTAACATCCCATGAATTCAGGGTTGCAAAAAGCTAAAGTGGAATTTTTATGGAGGTTTTGCTTTCTAGTAAGAAATCCCTTAAGGCTTATGAAATTTGCCTACTTCTTTTAAATGGCATCCTAAAAGCAATTTTTTAAGAAATCATTTTATTCAAATACAAGCACCTTCCAAAGGAGACTAGCTTGCTAAGAATTTACTTATTCATATCTGAAAATACTTTTCTGACAAAAATTCTTAAATTCAATTACCATAAATTTAATATCCTAATCATTTATGCTGGAGGATATTTGTTATAATGCTAACAAACAGTGCCCTGTGCACTTTTACTTAGCTTTCTTGCTTTTAAGGAATGTTTTCAGCTTAAATAGCAACTGTTAGCTTTAGAGATAAGTAACCATTCAAGACAGGACTGACAATTGATCCTATGGTTTATAGAAAAGGCTTTTACGTGCCAAATCAGTGAATTCTTCAGTAATTTTTTTTTCCAGATTTGTACCTGTGTTGGTAAGAGACAAGGAAATTTGGCAACTGCATCAATATAAATTTGGTTTAATTTACTGATCAAGATACATTAAAAAGGTTTTCACTTACCTTGTGTAGCATTTCCATTTTGGTGTACTACCTCTTTCCCTCAAAATATCTCAGAAGATCACCTTTAGTAAATCAAAATGTATCCTTTTCTAGTCATACAATTTTACAATACAGATATTGCATGGACAAAGACAATAAAATCAACTAAATATGGCCATCTGGAGTTTGAGGCCACCAAATAATGAAATAACTGTTAAATGTGTTAGTCTAGCCCTCTGAGTGGCATTTTCCCCCGTGTCACCATGCTAAGTACTAGAGGATGTATCCATCCCATAATTTGAGACATCTAAGCCTGCAGGCAAAAAGTAGATAGAAAGCAAATGAAGTTTAAAATGCAGAAAATTGATTAGAAATAGAATTGAATTAACACCTAGAAATTAGATTGCTTATTTAATTATTTCATTTAGTTTTCATTTTCCTTCAATTACTTTGCAATCTTTTGCAATAAATGAAGCCAAATCATAGAGAAAAAAAGTTTCAGCTTTCTCTTTTTTAAAAAAAAATATTAGCCCATTGCATAAAGTAGAGATGTGAAAATATCTGGTAAACTATTAACTTTTTGTAGGACACCTGATTGAAGTTTGAACAAGACCCAGTTAAATGAAAATGATTTTTTAATGACTGCATTTCTTCAATTTTCAATGTAAAGAAAATGCCAAATGAAAAAAAAAAAAAA
>NW_016820640.1:575506-594152 GCF_001698545.2 Rhinopithecus bieti | reverse complement strand
GATAGAAAGCAAATGAAGTTTAAAATGCAGAAAATTGATTAGAAATAGAATTGAATTAACACCTAGAAATTAGATTGCTTATTTAATTATTTCATTTAGTTTTCATTTTCCTTCAATTACTTTGCAATCTTTTGCAATAAATGAAGCCAAATCATAGAGAAAAAAAGTTTCAGCTTTCTCTTTTTTAAAAAAAAATATTAGCCCATTGCATAAAGTAGAGATGTGAAAATATCTGGTAAACATTGTAGGACACCTGATTGAAGTTTGAACAAGACCCAGTTAAATGAAAATGATTTTTTAATGACTGCATTTCTTCAATTTTCAATGTAAAGAAAATGCCAAATGAAAAAAAAAAAAAAGAACGTTTTTGGGGCAAATGTATTTTAGAAAATCAATATCAACTGAGATGTAAAATGCTATTACAAATGCTACTCTAATTCAGGCTATGGAAATTGATGTATTTAAATATGTCTTTGTATTGAAAACATAAACTAGAAAGTTTTAAATGTATGCAACTAGAGACAAACATATCTGATCTTGGGGGAAAGAGAAACAGTAAACAATATGGTAGAATTATCCCACAACACTGTTAAACAGTTGACAAATATTAGATCTGAAGTTACTGCCAGTGGACAGTCTATTTTTAAAGGTAGGCAATGCATCATTTGAGATCAGATGGAAAAAAAAAAATTGGGGGTATCTAATGATAAAAACTGTATAATCAAAACTTTTGTTTGCCCAGGACCAACACTTTGAGTTGAAAACATAGAGGAAAAGGTAGGCATTTGCTCTTAAGTCTACTATGTGTGTGTCTTGTCTATACATACAACTGTACATGTTAGTGTGGAGATTGGCCCAGGAGTCTCACAACTGAGTATCAGGTAAACACATACCTGATGTAGGAACTCATTGGTGGCAAGGTCCTAAGCATAAAACCAGCCCCAAAATGTCTTCTCTCTTCAAGGGGGACTGAAATTCCCTTACTAGTGCATTTTATTATGTTAGAGAGGGGAATTGGATATTCAATGATTCCCTATCAAAATACAAAATTCCTAGAAGAGAATTTTCCAAGCTACTACCAGTGACCAATATCATAGTTGACTATTTGCCAGTCTTTTTCCATCCTAGAATCCTGATAGACATGCCAAACCTCCATCAACAGTTTAACATCATTAATGAGTCCATCATTAACATTTATCTATAGTAGAAATTCTCTGTACCATTACTATTATAAACTACACAACCTGTCCCCCAGATGACAATCACTGCCTTAACTGAAATGAATGCATCAGGTTTCTTTCCCATGGAAAACATTCAGAATAGGCTCCTGTGTAGCATGAAACAGGTGAGTTGGAGAAAAATAGCCCAATTCGTGGATATTACCAGTAAGTAATACAAGTATGTAGAATGAACTGGATTTGCTTTTTATGTAGTTCTGGATTATTTAATATTTTATTTCTATGTACATTTCTATTTATTCTCTGCACAAAAAAGGAGATAATACCTGTTTTGTATTCTATAATTTCTATAAGGTGGCATAATAAAAATCATAAACTAGCATACTTCAACAAGATACTTCGGGGAACTCAAAGGCGTTTTATTTAATATCACATTCCTAAGCAATATCCTGCAACAAAAGTTAATTGTCCTGTGTTATAATGTTTTCTCCCTAAATAGCTTCAGCATGCTAAGAGAAATTATCCTAAATATTTTCAACATTTAAATATATCTCCTGAAATTTTTCCAAGTTACATTTTATAATTTTTTTTGTTTGTTTGTTTCTGAGATGGGGTCTGGCACTGTCATCCAGGCAGGAGTGCAGTGGTGTGGTCTCGGCTCACTGCAAGCTCCGCCTCCCGGGTTCACGCCATTCTCTTGCCTCAGCCTCCCAAGTAGCTGGGACTACAGCTCCCGCCACCACGCCTGGCTAATTTTTTTGTATTTTTAGTAGAGACGCGGTTTCACCGTGTTAGCCAGGATGGTCTCCATCTCCTGACCTCATGATCTGCCCACCTCAGCCTCCCAAAGTGCTGGGATTACAGGCGTGAGCCACCGTGCCCGGCCTATATGTTATAATTCTTAAATTTAACTATAAAAGTATAAGTAACAGCAGAATATTTTAATAAATCCTTGCTAATTTAATTCAACAGAAATATTGTTTTATGACTAGAAGATTTTTATAAACAGTGTCACTTTAAAATAAATAAATAAAATTTTTGTTTATATAAATAGAAATAAACGAGTGAGTGATTGGGTCACACACTCATTCATATGGCACCAGTTTTAAGGAAAGAAAACATCAAATCTTGAAGCCAGTTCAACTTCAAGAAGCTGTCTCCAAGGAATCTCAGAAAGTTCAATATCAGGATGGGACACAAAGAGTGAAATGTATTTCCCACAAAATCTTCAAACAAAGGGAAACAAATTCTGTTTATTCTACAGATAAACCATTACATTTGCAATGAAAGGCAATTGGCTAGTTTCCTTTTTTCAAGCTATTTCTTTCGATGGAATTAACAAATTTGACATTTTAAGAGCAATAATTCATGACAACGTATCTATTGTATTAACACTCATGTTGGTACCTATCATATCGGGGTAAACCTAAGTTTGAATCACAAAACTTTTCATTCCTAAGTCATTAATTGCCGTTAATAATATACCAGAGAGATGTAAACTGAAGTACGTATAACTTATTCCAGTGGCAGGAAAAAAAAAATAGAAATGATTTGCTACCTAGTATGATTGGAAAAGAAATGTCATTTTAAGAAATTATTTAGCATAGATGACATGCTGGACATACTTGTGAACAAGTATTCATTGGAATTTTATTGGAACTATTTATTTTGGTAAATGTCACACTCAAAATAAGTTACGTGGTAGCACTAAAACATAGAAACAGAAATACAGGAACTTTTTTTAATGAGGGATTTATTCATGTTTATAAAATAAATGGAAGAATTGAAAACAAATTCTCCACCAGCAGTAACAAAAATAACACAGGATAAAGTCAAAAGTCTTTCTTTGCTGTTTTTTGCTGGGTTGATCTGGCTTAAATAAATTCATATTTTCTATTTTAAAGAGGGCTACCAACACAAAAATAAGGCGGAAAAAACTTTTGTTTTTCATACCTCTCAAAATTATTACAGTTATGAGTCATTTCCCACATTTAGCAAAAAATAGTAAAATAAAACAATACTACATTTCATAATATATGAATCAGTCTTCAAAATGATCTTTGATGACTTTACACAGTAGAAGGAAAAAGAAATGCTAATATAAGTGATCTATTTGATACTCTTACTGATAATTTTTAAGGTGGAGAGTAAATTGGAATAAATTTGCAGGAAAATCTTGTGATAAAGGTGGTACAGAGTATCTCCATTAGGTCTATCAATCTGACAGTGAACCAGGGTAGCAGTGAAATACATATCCAGAGCTGTACTAAAAGGTCTACACTATGGCAGCTGGGCAACTTAGCCTGTTTCTAAGAAAAGAGATGGGAGTGATAGAGTGATTATGAGGCAATCTACTCTCCAAGTAAAATTTAAGGGAATATGAAATGAAAATTATTTTCTTTTATTTACCCTTGAAAATACATATTGTCCAGTGGAAGGCAGTCCATAGATTTAAATATTGGTACCTAACCTATTTTTTAGCCTCCCTGGCAAAAATGTGTACAAATGCAATGATTAAAAAAAAATTAAATGAAAGTTATGCTTCAAAGTTACATAATATACTGTGCCTCCCAATGAGTGGTATAATCCAAATGACAAACTAGTTGATATGATTTGGCTCTGTGTCCCCACACAAATCTCACCTTGAATTGTAATACCCACAAGTCAAGGGAGGGACCTGGTGGAAGGTAATTGGATCATGGGGCAGTTTCCCCATACTGTTCTCCTTATAATGAGGGAGTTCTCAAGAGATCTGATGGTTTTAAAAATGGCAGGTTTCCCTGAAATCTGTTTCTCTCTCTCTCCTATCACCATGTAAGATGTGACCTGCTTCCCCTTCCACCATGATTGTAAGTTTCCTGAGGCCTCTGCAGCCATGAGGAACTGTGAGTCAATTAAACCTCTTTCCTTTATAAATTACTCAGTCTCAGGTAGTATCTTTATGGTAATGCGAAAGCAGCCCGATACGTTAGTAATTTAAATTACTTCTATTATTTTGTCCTCAGAAGATCACTAAACATCTGTAAAGTTTCTGATTTCCCTACTGTCTCAATGAAGCTGATGATTATTCATTTCAAATAATCTATTAGAATGGATGCACACTTAGAAAGCTGTAGATATCCATAGCATTGTCTAGATGACATTTCAATATCAATTTCACATTAAAGAAAAGTATGTTAATCTAAGAAATAATGTAGCAATTCTATGTTTTTAGCTATAATTTGAATGACTGAGGTTAGCTCCAAATATTGACATTTTTCATATTATTTTAAATTATGTAAAACGAAGGAATGTGTAATTTTGTTAGAGACTCAGAAAGAATGTCATGCACTTCAGTTAATTTTTATCACAAAAGAATATACCATAATTTAATTTTAAGTGATATGACATGTTATAATAATATTAATCCCAGTGGCATGGCACAGGGGACTGAATTAACATGTTTTAAAATTGAACCAATTCAATTAGACCTACAATTGAACCAATTCACATTAGACCTACAAACGCACCAGAACTTCTAATAGATTTCACTGCTGACTGTGGCATGTAAAAGTCTTTGGAATTTCACAGACACAATATTTCATAATTGTAATCATAATTTAAATCAGCTATAACAAAGTGTTGAACCTCTCTGGATGATACTCTAAAAATGATCATTAACAACTTAACTTCTATAAAAGGTAATTTATGCAGTCTATTTTCTATTGAAGTCCTATATTATAAAAGTTAAACACAATATTTATAGGGTTTATAAAATTTCTTATTATTTTTAATTGATACATAATGACAGTGGGTATGGGATATTCACAAGTATACAGAAGCATGTAGTGGGTTTTATTTCTGATGTGTACATTTTCTTTTCATTTTTTTTTTTTAATTTCTTGTCTCCATTGCTTTTATATTCTGCAGCACGTTTTCCTCTTATTTTGTTTAGTACATTTCAATGTGAAATCTATTATGAATCATTTCTTTCTTTCCATATACATATATATACATTCAGACCATTCACATACATATCTATATACATGACACAAACATTTGAATGCAATATTAGAATCAGTTTATGGCGTTTGTCATGCTGAGACTTTCACTACCTTCAAACGTATTTAACTTTCCATGAAGTACACTGGATCAAGTAGAAAATGGATCAAGTAGAAAAGTAATTGTTTTCATAAAAATTAAAAAGTCTAAGGGTCAAATATGCTGAACTAAAGATTCCATTTTAGGCTCAATCACTGACACAAATTTGTAAAACTTCTCATTTCTTTACTCTATCTTGCACACAAGCAATTATCAGAGTTATATACACATTACAGAAATGAAGTGGAAGCCAATGACCAAATTGGAATGAAATTAATAAAGATGAATAGCCCTTTTATATAAAAACGGACAAAATTATTTGTGTGCTATGATTCCAACTATGTAAAATCAGTACCCAGGAAAAAATAAATGAAAATAAACACCAAAGTAATGGTAGTGATAACTGTATGGCTTCATAGTTATTAATACTATATATTTTGAAACAACAAGTTTTTCAGGATAAAATTTGTTTTATTTTATTTTCACAGTACACAAAGAATTAGATAAAAAGGCAGATTTGCTTGAAGCTATTTTATTGCAATTGAAAGTATAGTGGAGTTTGGCAGATTTCCATAAGGATGGACTGAAATTAGCTTGTCCATGTCTGATGATGCTCATGCTAGAACTACCATTGGGTACTAGTGTTAATCACGGTCTCTGTCTCACAACCACATCCCATTCCTCCTGAGGTTAGCGAAATTCTTCCTTAATGAACATAGGTTCCAAAGTTTTTTATAGTCACTGAAAAGACCCATAGGCATTAACAACAATATTACAATTCCATAATCCACACCGTAACAAAACTTCAAAGCTCTTCATAAACTGTGAGACTGATAGGAGTTTGACAAAACTGATGTTATAGGAATACATTAAAAGCCCAGACTTCACCACTATGCAGTATATCCATGTAACAAAACTCTATTTGTACCCCTAAATTTATATAACTTTTAAAAAATATGTTTAAAATGCTTATCACTCATCTCTGCTAAAAATACAAAATTTAGCCAGCCATGGTGGTGTGCACCTGTAATCCCAGCTACTCAGGAGGCTAAGGGAGGAGAATCACTTGAACCCGGGAGGTGGAGGCTGCAGTGAGCCGAGATCACACCAGTGCACTCCAGCCTGGGCAACAGAGCAAGACTCTGTCTCAAGTTAAAAAAGAAAAAACAAACAAAAAAAACAACTCACCAATCCTAGTCCAAATGGTACTTACAGAATATTTAAAACTATTATATAAAATATTGCTTTCTTTATTTTACAGTAAACATATGTGTAAATACACACACATATATATCTATGTGTGTATGCATATATATCTATATGATAATATAAAATAATGACAAAGAAGTTTAAGTCTTATTTTGGAAAATCTCAGCTCTCTAAAAATAACAAACCACATACTATCTGACAAACTGATAACTAAAATAAAACAAAAATCAATTAAGCAAAAAGAAATTAAAGAATGGAAAAATAGGCTGGGCGCGGTGGCTCAAGCCTGTAATCCCAGCACTTTGGGAGGCCGAGACGGGTGGATCACGAGGTCAGGAGATCGAGACCACCCTGGCTAACACGGCGAAACCCCGTCTCTACTAAAAAATACAAAAAACTAGCAGGGCGAGGTGGCGGGCGCCTGTAGTCCCAGCTACTCGGGAGGCTGAGGCAGGAGAATGGCGTGAACCCGGGAGGTGGAGCTTGCAGTGAGCTGAGATCCGGCCACTGCACTCCAGCCTGGGTGACAGAGTGAGACTCCGTCTCAAAAAAAAAAAAAAAAAAAAAAAAAAAAGAATGGAAAATAGTATCAGTTGTTCAATTTTCTGGTGTAAATCTGTAAGTAAGAGCTAGGTTCTCTATTTCAATACAGACACAGGTCTTTTTAAATGTTCTTGATCTGTTATGGTTTCTGCAGGTATGGAATTCTCTTTCCATGAAGAACTTGTATGTATGCACACATCGCAACTGTACCTTCCTGCGAACTCTTTTTCTAAAATTTTGATCTTTTCTATAAAATCATGTTAATACATATGGGAAATACAGGTATTATGTACACCAAAGTATTATTAATGTGTATTCCAATGTTCAAGACCGTTGTGTAATACATTTATCAAGTAATATCGACCTATGTATCACATAAAATTACTTTTACATTTTACAGTGGAAAATTTCTCTTGAGAGGTTTTCTGGTTATTCTTCCCAGAATAAATGCAGGCTCTTGACATATTATGGGGTGGATGTCTTTGTAGGATTAGGCACAAAATACATCTTCACCTATAAAAGTAACCGAACCATGGTATAAAGTAATAACCAGGATTAATTCTGACCTGATTAATTGAGTAATCTGAATTCCACTCCAGCCTCTGCCCAACCCCTCCAGGCTTGCCAGAGGAAACTCTGTCAGTGAATACTGAAACCTGTCTTTCATTTTGAGGGCATCGTTGAGCCTCTGTATTAGCTCTGTGGCCTAATCTCAGGCTTCTTGTAGTATAAGACAAGTGAGTATGCTTCTATTGAAGCCACTGTAGTAGAGATTTCTGTTACTTGTACATGAAATCCTAACAGGCTGACTGCTTTTAAAACTGATTCAATATACCTCTTTGGGGTACCTCTCACCCTAAACCACTATAGCAAAACTTCCATTTTTGAGGTGCCAAAAGTGACTAGAGTTGTTGAGGATTCTCATTATTTCAGTATTTTAATTGTCTGCTGTGGGACTACAAGAAATAAAAAATCAGGATCACTCAGAAGTGGAGCAGCTGCAACTTCAGGACTTCCTCAAAGTCAGTCATAAAGGTAAACTGATTAAAAACAGTGCAGAGCCTGGGCGTGGTGGCTCATGCCTGTAATCTCAGTACTTTGGGAGGCTGAGGGGGCGGATCACCTGAGGTCAGGAGTTCGACACCAGCCTGGCCAACATGGCAAAACCTCGTCTCTACTAAAAATACAAAAATTAGCTGGGCGTGGTGGGCGCTTGTAATCCTAGCTACTCAGGAGGCTGAGGCAGAAGAATCCCTTGAACCAGGGAGGTGTAGTTTGCAGAGAGCCGAGACCACTCCTGGGTGAAAAAAGCGACACTCCATCTCAAAAAAAAAAAAAAAAAGAAAACAAAACTGCAGAGTTAAGCTACACAGCAGTCATGTTCTTGTTGACTGCTACCATCCTGAAAGTGCCAATCATTAAAGCTTTAGCAGTTTTGCACATTTATCATCGTCTTTTACCCACTGTTATGCTCCCAAGATTAACTCACGGTTTCCTTTTTCCCGTTAGCTTAGAATGTTTTACGTAATAATTAGCGATCAACCCCCATTTTGCTGTCATGGGTGAGTGAGATGAGGATTATGAAGACTCAGCGATATCGCCCAAATAATAGTCTACCAAACAGTTAATATACGTAACAGACAAATAATAAATCACATCTTTATGTCTACATTAATTGTTCTGAGTCTTTTTTACACATTTTTCTTTATAGATATACTATCTGTAGCAAAGAATTCCAGTTTCTGATACAGTATGTATCCCTACTTTTTTCCTGTCAGAACCCTGATGTAGTTTGGGATGTCAATGTACACAGGTTAAATTATTCAAATTTTTTAGCTTCTCATAAAGCCAGAGCAGATAAAGTGACACAGTTCTGGGTAATGACATGAAGTTGAAAGGGGCATCTCTTTCCAAATTGAAAAACAGAGCATTGCTTTTCACTAATTTGTTCTTTCCTTCTTTCCTAGGTAGTTATCCTGAGGATATGGGGCCTAGAAGTGTAGCAATCATCTACCGAAGAGGGAGCTAGCATGAGAGTAATAATAGCCAGTGCAACACTGGCCAGGAGAAAAAAAAAAAAAAGAGCCCGAAATCTTGAAGGCACTCTTGAGTGTCTATATTAGCCCTGTGGCCTAATCTCAGGCTCCTTGTAGTATGAGACAAGTAAATACGCTTCTATTTAAGTTCCTGTACTAGGGACTTCTGTTGCTAGCACATGGATTCCTAATACACTGACTGTTTTTAGAAATGATTCAATATACCCTTTTGGGATACTCTGGAACATGATACATGCCCAGTGCTTTGCTAAAGAGTGAATTCATCCATAGGACAGGGGTGCACCAATATTCTCTGAGACATCTTTAACCTCTAAAATATTAGCCTCTAAAATATTCTACAGTGATTTACTTCTAGCTCTTGGAATCACGATTTATGAACCCCAAAGAGGAACAATTTGCCTGAATTTTTTTATATGAATGGGAATCTGGGAGATATAGTCTAGATTCTGGATGTATTCAAAATTTCTGGGACATTTTAATTTTTTATGGTACAAGCAGGAAAAAAATTGATTAAAATCAGAATCATCCCATCGAATCTATAATAGCACATTCCAAAATATAAACCGGAAATGACCAAAAAAATAAAAAGAGAAAGAGCTGACAAAAAGTCTAGAGATCAGGTTCTTAAGAAATAAATATAGTTTTAAAGGAATTTAGGCTGGGCGTGGTGGCTCATGTCAGTAATCCCAGCACTTCGGGAGGCCGAGGTGGGTGGATCATCTGAGGTCAGGAGTTCGAGACTAACCTGGCCAACATGGCGAAACCCTGTCTCTGCTAAAAATAAAAAAATTAGCTGGGTGTGGTGGTGCATCCCTGTAATCCCAGCTACTCAGGAGGCTGAGGCATTCTACTCTTGAGAATCGTTTGAACCTGGGAGGTGGAGGCTGCAGTGAGCTGAGATCGCACCACTGCACTCCAGCCTAGGTAACAGAGCAAGACTCTGTCTCAAAAAATACATACATACATATATATATAAGGAAATTTAGAGTTTCTTTATGTTTTTGTTTTGTTTTGTTTGAGACAGAGTTTCTCTCCATTGCCCAGGATGGAGTGCAGTGGTGCAATCTCGACTCACCAGAACCTCCGTCTCCCGGGTTCAAGCAATTCTCCTGCCTCAGCCTCCTGAGTAGCTGGGATTACAGGCGCACGCCACCACAGTCGGCTGATTTTTGTATTTTTAGTAGAGATGGGGTTTCACCATGCTGGCTAGGCTAGTCTCAAACTCTTGACCTCAGGTGATCCACCCGCCTCAGCCTCCCAAAGTGCTGGGATTACAAGCGTGCACCACCACGCCCGGTCAGAGTTTCTTTAAAATTTTTTTCTCTTTTTTTTTTTTTGCTGTCTAAAAAGTGTAACTTTGCACCTTGTTAAAAAACAAAAGGCTAAAATGCTCTAACCAATATTTTTTTTAAAATTATGTTCTAACAAATATTTTTAATCTGTGGATTACTGTATTAGAATAACTAGGAGTTGCTGGTACAACATGTAAATTTAAAAGACACACTCAGATTCATTTAAAATTTAAAATCTGAATTTCTGGGGTGGCACTCAGGATTCTCTTTTAAATAAATCACTCTGGTGATTCTTGTGTTTACCTTGGTGTGAGAACATCTACCATACCTGACACCATAGAATTCTTAATCTCTTGATCTAAAGTTTAAAGTTGACATTTGGAAATGACTTAGAATGTTGAGTATAAACCTTGTTTCTCACATTAAACACTCAGAATCAATTTCTTTCATATTTAATTTTAGTGTTCATTTTCCTAGGAAGCAGACGACTAATACATTATCTTATCTGAGATAGTCTCAGCCATGATATACTGATGGCACAATGAGACAAGGTCCTTCATAATATTTATCTTTTAATCCAAAGATATATTTTAAACACAGGCAATTACATCCAATGTAATTCAATTGGGTTGTACACGGGCAGGAACACTAATCAAATTGTAAAATTCGAGGTATTTGGATAATGAAAGAGAATATAGTAGTCTCAAGGAATTTTTCCAGTTACTGAAATTTAACATCACTAGTAATGTAGAACTTGCTTAAGATAAAGCATATTATACAGACAAAGCAAAGCTAAGAAGTTTCATTCCAAGTCTTGCAGTAAATTATGCATGTAAACACTGAAAAGACTGTAAGACTGTCCAACGGAATTATATACGTTGCCTGGAAATGTATATGTTGAAATCCTAACCTCCAATGTGATGACATTAGGAGGTGGGGCCTTTGGGGGGTAATTAGGTCATGAAAGTGGAGCTCTCGTCAATGGAATTAGTGCTCTTATGAAAGATACCCCAGAGAGCCCTCCAGCCCTCTTTCTGCCATGTGAGAATACAATGAGCAGATGGCAGTCTGCAACCTGGAAGAGGACCCTCACCAGAACCCAACCGTGCTGGTACACTGATCTTGCACTTCCCTGACTCCAGAACTGTGAGAAATAACTTTATGTTGTTTACAAGCCACCCTGTCTATGGTACTTTGTTTGATCAGGACAAACTAGATGGACTGATTAAAAAAAAGAGTAAAGCAAACAGAGAAACAAAGTTTGTGAGAGTTGTGTGTAAGGCACATAGAAACAAAAACTGGTAAATATAATAATAAATGACAAACTGAAAATCACAGGAAAAAATGAAAAAATGTTTCATCTTAGTTGTATCAAAAAGAATAATCCATTTTTTCAAATACCAGTGCACTGAAACAGTAACTTTAGTAAAAATAAAAAAAAAACCAAACAAACAAAAAACAAGAACTCATGGCTTGAAAACTGGTTTCTATTATAACTGGTGGCATAGCCAACTGACTGAACTCTCCAAGAAATATCTTTATCTATTTAACACATCAGTTGAAATAGCTACATTATTCATTGAGAATTATTATTAGAATGAGATATAGATCTAGTCTATTCTCAGATTAGTACAACATGGCTTTCATACTAAATGTGTCATTGGAGACACTTTGTTACACAGACAATATATTGGCATTTTTGATTATATGATTTTCATCTAAATAGAGCAAGTGATATAATGAACAAAGATGAATAGGCACTTTGTCGACTTGATGTTATTAATATATATCACAAAGGTTGTTTTATACTAAAAGATGCTATGAAAGGACATTGGAAAAGAAACAAATTCTAAAAGTGGTTGCAATAACTATTTGTATTGGAAAACATCACAGAATATAATTATAACAGCAGAGAGTAAGTATACTAAATTTTACTGAAGAAAATTAGTAGCGCCTAACCTTTTAAAATGCCAATAAGAAAACAACTTAATATTACCTTTTGTTGATGAGTGACAAAAGGTAATAATACCAGGTATAGAACATCTGATGTGAATAAAAATGTTCGTCTCATCATATTTTCTTTGCCATTTATTTGATATTCATCAATATCAAATTTATTTGATGAATATGAATATCATATTTATAAATATCAAATAAATCATTTGAATCAAATATTCATTTGATAGTCGTGTTTGCATCCTTATACTATAGACATAAAGCCTTACCTTTTGGTAAAAAAAAAAATATATCTTCTTGAGAGATTTTCAGGGAACCTACTATTATCACAAATCCCTCAGAAAATCATGTCATATACCATATATTATATTACTACAAATGTGTTTCTAAATTTGACAATATATATCTAAATAGTTAATAGTGTTAACTAAATTATACCTCAAGTCATCACCACCCTGCTTCAGCATCAATAAGAAAGAACAAGAAGTTTCCCGATACACATATAATTTCTCTTGAATCATTTTTGATTCACATTGCACATATTAATAATCTCGTCCTTCCTTTCTCTGACAGTTGGCAGAAGATTTTATATCGTTAGCAAAGAAATGGCAATATAAAAAAACAGAAATATGTTATTAATTTAAATTAATGTCTATCTTTCCAGATAAAAGAAGTTGTTTTTAATTTGATGGTGAAATTATTTTGTCTTTGAAACAGCAATAAAACTTAAATCTGTAAGATTGCTGTAAGTAAATTTAGTTGTGTTCTTTTCTTTTGAAACAATGCTGATATGGTTGACAATAATTTTGTCCTAATTTAGACACGGACTTTCACAGCATTGAAACGTATACTAATGTGACAGAATTACTAAAGATTTTTATATTTAATTTTACTTGCAACTCAAAATATCAAGCTTTATAAATTGTGAGATTAACATAATAAATTTCCCTTGTTTTAATTTTAACTATCTTCAAAACAAAAAGAATCAATGTTTTACATGTATGTTCACTCCAAATTTCGTTAGTAATAACATTTTCAATATCCTCTATAATTTTAAGAAGCTAAAATCTTCATCCTGCAGCTTGTCATCGAATTATAAAATTGTACTGAGGTTTTTTTTTTTATCCAATCCTCTTATTTTCAGAGACAAAATCTGAAACCCTAAAGGACCAAAAGACATACGTACAGCTGATGTACCTAGATAGTAGCAGCGTACATTCCTAGCAAGGCAATGAAACCCAGCCATACCAGCCTTTAGTTTGTGGATTTTTATTCTATTCTATTCTATTCTATTCTATTCTATTCTAGTCTAGTCTAGTCTAGTCTAGTCTAGTCTAGTCTATTCTATTCTATTCTATTCTATTTTTTAGACAGAGTCTCCCTGTGTCACCAGGTTGGAGTGAGTGGCACGATCTCAGGTCACTGCAACCTCCTCCTCTCGGGCTCTAGTGATTCTCCTGCCTCGGTCTCCTGAGTAGCTGGGATTACAGATGGTCGCCACCATGCCTGACTAATTTTTGTATTTTCAGTAGAGACAGGGTTTCGCCATGTTGGCCAAGCTGGGCCTCGAACTCCTGACCTCAAGTGATCCATCTGCCTCGGCTTCTCAAACTGCTGAAATTACACACATGAGCCACTGTGCCCTGTCTAGTTTGTGGCTCTTCTAATTTTGTTTTATAGCTAATTTCTTTATTCTACTAAATATATGTTTTAGGCATCAATTATTTAATACAAATTTATCAGTAACAAAAAATAAGTTCATAGGTAGAAATTTTCACATATAATTGAAGAATTTAAAAGCTGAAAGTTTTCAAAAGTTTTTTTTTAAATACTGTATTTTAATTACCTTTATTTACTTTTACTCAGAACAGAAAGGATATGTTAAGAAAATTACAAATTTCCAGCAGGAAAAGTGAAAGCTAATTTTAATTACTCAGCAATATCAAGTGTGTATAGAAGATACAATTTAGAAAGCTAAAATAGAGCGTTTCTTTTAAAATTACATTTAAAATTATATTTAACATATATTGAGTGTTTTCCAAAACAGAAATAGATCTCTTAATTTACGCACACATAGAACCTAAACTTGGGGGAAGGGCTAATATTCCCTAATAAGATCTAAGCTGTCTATAAACACAATAAATTATTCTTGTAAAAACTCAGCCTATCAAATGGTCAGAACCATCCCCAGTAGCAACAGAATCTTGTCACTAAAACTCAAATTACTCACCAACACTTCTGAGGTTACTGGAGTGAAACCATCTCAACAAAAGCTGGTTTTTCATTAAGTTTGTGTTCTTGGATGCTTTGTCTATTACATATAGGCTTCCTTATGAGATACAAGAATTATATAAAGCCTATCTGATAAAAACACACAGAATAACCAACTTCTTGTGGTTGAAAGTAAATTATTTTCAACGAGAAACTACATTTAAAAACTATCCAAATGTAGTAATGATAACTATTTTTTCCTTTATTGTAATATTATAAAGTGTAGATTCAAATATATTTAATTTTAATTGAAAATATGCTTGGTTTTGAGATAGGGAAAAGAAATAACCATAGGATTCTTTAATCTTTTTTTTAAAAAAGGGTATTAAAATCCAGTACCTCACTAAGTATTTCGAAAGACATTTTATTCTTTTAACAAAAATGCTCTTTTAAAAGAAGTCACCCAGTCCTATTTTTTCTGCAACCCCTTAAGGAATGCAGAAAGCAGAGAATTAAATAAAGGTTGGTTTTATAGGCATTGAATTAGAATATTAAATCAGTGTGACTAATTCACATAGAACAATGCCTTTTGGGCCAGGGGGAAGGAAACCCAAACCGCAGGACTTATAATCTGTACACAAAGTTTCAGTCACATTTACTGTGCAAATATTTAAATCATTTTATTTAAAAAATTAGGATTTCAACTAAAACAAATTTGAATTTTGCAAATTTTTCGATTCCATCTATTTTCTATCAATATCGATGGATGGTGCAAAATATAAAAATTATAAGACGTACTTATACATTTTAAAGTGTTATAATTTGTTTAAATGAAACTGATATTTTATCTAAATATAACATTCCTCTATCAAAACATGTTTCTACCAAAATAAATATGTTAAATTCCTCACATGATTTTTTTCTTAAAAAGTCAGCTAAAACTTGTGAATAATCTACCAATTAAGTAATATCTCCTTAATAAATTCTATGTTCTTTACATAATTTTTTCACAACTAACCACATATAAACTTTCATTATATTCATATTCCAAAAAAATGGCAATGTAGAGTTTACATTGGAACTAGCTACATTTAAGCTTATAATTTAAAAAACAGAACAGTAGAAATTCAGAATTTTTATCTTGATCTTTAAGAAACTCATTATTAAGCCAACCAAAATCTTGTTGCATTTTCATGTATTCCTCATACATTTATATATCACTAAGGAATATAAAATGTTTCATATCTGCGAATGTTGACATTATAGAGCCAATAAACCTACAAGTTCCTCTAAATGACAGATATTGAAATAGTATAGAATAGGGTACTTTAGAAACTTGAACCCTAAAATGAATATTCTCAAAATATTTATTCTGGATATTTAAAAGCACTTTTGTAATTTGTTCAGGGGATACAATTTTATTTGAAAATATTATAAAGTAAAAAATTTCAGCCGGGAGTACTAATAACACCTCACATAATTAACCGTCTAACCATCTAACATGGTTAAACGTGTTCACAGGAATGAATGTAAATAAATGTAGATACTCAAAAATTCTTCTGTGCCCTGATAAATATTTATCCTTGCCTTTTGTCATAAGGTCTATTACCTGCAATCTCACCACACAGGGAGGTGGGAAGGGGCACCTCCAAGAAGGTCCGCTAGATCAAGGTAGTGAACTAGTTGTTTCTGGACGGAAAACATTTAATTAAGATCATTTCCGATTTTGTGTCTCCCTCTGTGCAGATGAAAAGGCTCACTGTAGGGAAGAAAAAGGGCCCCCCATTGGCTGTAAACAGGATAGAACAAATATCCTGCAGCTCCAAACAAGGAAACCCAGGCCCCCCTGCTGGCTAGTAATGGGGAGGAAGTTATCTCCTACAGACTTCAGAGATAAGTCCAAGAAAGGCATGTTGGTGTGAGAATCATGGGCACACTGTGAAGAAAGAGGAAACAGAGCTAAATCATCCATTATGGCTTAGTTCCACAGTTGTCTCATGATGCAGACAGATTCCTGAACACAAAATGGGTGGGACTCTACATATCAAAAATCATGGCTGTTACCTTTCTAAAGTGTGTGTGGAGTGACGGGGGCACTAATCCTTCTGATAGCTTAGCAGCAGAGTCATATATCTATAAACTTCTTTTGTGCACCCAATGATGACTATTATGTTATTACATCACATTTACGAAAAGATGGAGTTTTCCATTGAATCACAAACATTAAATTATCACAATAAATTAAATTATCACAACACATCACTTTATTATATGTCCTTTAATGAAGAGTCCTTTAAAAGAGCCCTTTAAAAGAGTCCTTTAATGAAGAAAATATAATGGATTCTACATGTTCCCAAACCATTAAACATTGAGAGGCATAGTTTGGCAGCCCAATTTATAATTTTGAGCCACACTGTTTTACGAAATTAGAATGATATTTTTATGGAAAACCTGACTCATCCTTCATTTGACAGCATCTTTGGAAAGTTATAGAAAATGAGTTTGAAAAACCTGACACATTATGAGTCTATCCACCAATGTTTGCTTCCAGGAAGTTTTTACATTTCATCTCTGAGTTTTTAAGTCCATGCTCATAGGAAAAAATATAATTATAAGTAATGTTTGATTCATTAAGTCTTCTGACTTCTTCCTGTTTAAAATAAGTAAATAAATAGATGCCACCATTTTGGTGTAAGAAAATTGCATTAGTAACCCTCCCTATTGAGCTGGGTCTGGTGGCACCTGCCTAGAATCCTACCTACTTGGGAGGCTGAGGCAGGAGGATCATTTGAGTCCAGGAGTTCAAGTCCAGCCTGGGCAACATAGTGAGACTCTGTCTCAGGAAACAAACAAACAAACAAACAACAACAACAAATTATCCCCTTTGGCTGAGCTTTGCATTTGGAAAACTTCCCTTCTGTCCCCTCAGAAACTGTTCATTAGCAGATTGTTCTTGTTTTTGCTTTTTCTCTATATTGTCGGTGGAAACATTGGAATTTCAGATAAATCCTATTGAGAAACAACATCATTCTGAGTGATATAAATATGGTGTCCAGTGGCAATGATTTGCTTCATTTTTCAACTTAACAGAATATTTTTTAGTGAAAATGTAAAGGTGGACTGAAGGTAGGAATAATTTTAACACTAAAAAATATTGTTTAAAGCAAATTTGTATAAAAGAAAAACCGATGGTAATAGTTATAAATTTACACATTTAAACCTAAGAATCTATGCTTATCATAAACTGACTCTTTGATTATAAAATAAAGTAGCAATTATGTAAAAGGATCATAGAATGTAAAGTAGCAGAACACAGTACAGGTTTCATATCAATGAAATATATGGAGACATAATTATGCTATAAAGACATAATGAACCTGATCCCTCTTCTCACTAGCTGTGGGTGTATAGTGACGCTGTCCAGGCATTCTGATTCTCAGCTTCCTATCTGAGAAGGTGCAATGATAAGATGCTACCTTCCTTACAATACAGGCTTATGTTGAGAAGAAAAAGATACACTGTCATTCAGTATCTCATCCATCAGAAGGCGTCTGTGGGTCTCTCTCGGACTCGTTAAGAAACACTCCAATTCTCCTCTCCTCCGAGGCACATAGTAGGAATGTACTTCCTCCCCATTTAAAATGAGAAGTACCCACGTGACCTGTGTTAACAGTGAACTACTGTTCATCAGTGTCCCTTTCTTCTCTGTAACATGAGTCAATATGGTGCCTCCCTGAGTCTGGGCTGCAAGTAACTATAACATGCAGAGTACCCCTTGCTCTACAAATGAAAAGTAAACCCGCCGGGGCTGGTGACTCACGCCTGTAAATCTAGTACCTTGGGAGGCCGAGGTGAACAGATCAGTGGAGGTCAGGAGTTCAAAATCAGCCTGGCCAACATGGTGAAACCCCGCCTCTACTAGAAATACAAAAAATTGGCCGGGCATGGTGGCAGGTGCCTGTAATCCCAGCTACTCAGGAGGCTGAGGCACAAGAATCACTTGAACCTGGGAGGCACAGGCTTCACTGAGTCGAGATCATGCCACTGCACTCCAGCCTGGGCAATAAAGCAAGACTCTGTCAAAAAAAAAAAAAAAAAAAAAAAAAAAAAAAAAAAAAAA